>NC_044982.1:139676384-139976384 GCF_008728515.1 Papio anubis
TTCCTTCCTTCCTTTTCCTTCCTTTCTTTCCTCCCTTCCTTCCTCTCTCCCTCCCTCCCTTCCTTCTCTCTCTTCCTTGCTTCTTTCCTCCCTCTCTCCCTTCCTCCTCCTCCCTTCCCTTCCCTCTTTCCACTTATTCTCTCTTCTATTTATCCAATTACATAACACATCTGTATTGAGTACCTGAGTACTGACAATATACAAGGTATGTAAATACCAATTGCCAGGGAGACAAAAATCATAAGACACCCATCCTATCCACTTTTTTTTTTTCCTTGACAGAGTCTTACCCAGGCTGGAGTGCAGTGGCGCAATCTCCGTTCACTGCAACCTCCACCTCCCAGGTTCAAGTGATTCTCATGCCTCAGCCCCCTGAGTAGCTGGGACTCCAGACCTGCGCCATCATGGCTGGCTATCTTTTTTATTTTCAGTAGAGACAGGGTTTCCTCATGTTGGCCATGCTGGTCTCGAACTCCTGACCTCAAGTAATCCACCCACCTTGGCCTCCTAAAGTGCTGGGATTACAGGTGTGAGCCACCACACCTTGCCCCATTTTACCCACTTTCAAGGGTAAATCTGCACCTAAAGACTTTTTTACTTCTCCATCCTTAGAACTCCTTTTGTTCTTGTAACTGCAGTTCATAGTTACAATTAAAAATACTTTGGTCTTCTACAAAGCTGGACTTGACCGATTTATATTTACACCATGTGTTCACATTAGCTCTACAATGGGCTTGTAAAACCTTCGATCAACATACACTCATTATTCTTTTCTCTTTATATGTCATGGTGCTGGGCATACAATATGTGCTAAATAAATTCTCAGTGGTTGATTTATTTATCTTTGTCTCTATTGCAATATGAGCAGGTGGATGGACCATTTTACACCTAAATTTGTCTATATATTGTTGTTATTAATAATGTTCGGCTTCTTCTTTCTTTTTTTTAATATTTTTTAAGGGTAGGTCTTTTGCATAACATGATGAAACACCTAAATCTTGCACATTTTCTGGTGAGCTATTTCAAAGTAATTTGAAAGCAATTTATTGGATTATCTTGTTTCATATACCCTATTCTATTTATCTTTTCCCTAAGAAGAATACACAGTTTCTCAGCCTCCTCAGAGAAAGAGAGAGTAAGAGAACTTTGGTAAGAGAGTTTAGGAAATCAAGAAGGGTTCCAATAGGATAAATAAGAATTTCTTCACTACTTCTGGGACAGAACTCTTAAAGTTAATAACAATAATGATAAGGATAAATACCACACATGAGAGTGCTTCGTGGATTACAAAAGGCTTACAAAAGCACTATCTCTTTTAGACTTTGGATTCAATGACCCACTGTGAGTTAGGGAAGATAACATCATTCCCACTTCACAGCAAGCTTAAATGGTATCCCTAAGGTCACATATTTAGCAAAGGGCAGGCAGGAATCTAACACAGGTTTTGCAATGTCACACCCAGTGACCTTTCCCAAGTGTACATTTCTCTTCCTTTTTGAAATAAATTCATTTAAGATATAAAAAATAGTATTTCTGAGATCAAGATTTTCCAAAGAATTTTCCACTGAATCGTAATTCCATGGGATGTTATAAAATGTGACAGAATGAAAAGGAGTGTAATAAGCTTGGAAAATGCTAAGCTAAAACACGTTAAAGTGTAATATTTCTCAACGCATTTAACCTGCTGCTGTGCATGGTTGCATGCCGTGACTTGACTGTACATGAGTGCATAGCATCTTGCAGATCTAGTGGCTGTGGACTACGCAGTATACAGCAGGTGTGTGTTTCTCAAACTTATGTGACCAAGGGATCGCTCTATTGATCAACACCTTCTGCAGTTTGTATCCTAGAACATACATGATGGGCAATGCTGATCTCCATCAGTGCCTCCTTTCTCCCCATTAAAGTTCTTCACATTATGGATACTTGCAATGTCATGTCTTTAAATGAAATTAAATGATGCTATCACTGTAAATGAACCTTACTTCAATACAATCACAAAAGAAAATGCAAATATGTCTTATAACACCCTACTGGTATTTGAAATTGCATTTGGTACCTGACTTATTCATTCCTTTTTACAGTAGTTTAACCCATATAAAGAAGCATGTGATTTCTACCATTTAAACCCTATCAGTAAAATGATCATTATGTCTTTTTAACGAAAATATTCTCTTCAGATTTATGACTTGCATCTGGCAGACAAAAACTCTGTAATTTATACAGTTCATTACCACAATTGTAACAAGAATAAAAATCACAGCAGCCCTTAGGATATTATAAAACATATTCAAAACTAGTCCTTTCTAGCATTGGGCTTTACTTAGGGGAAAAATATTTGGTATTATATTTGTATATGTGTGAGAGAAAGAGTTTGAGTTTCTATACCCTGTAGGGAGTACACATCGGGGATGTGCTATTATATGATAATGAAAATGTAAATAAAAGACCAAAATCTATCTTCAAATCTTTCCTTCTGTATTCCTGTGCTTTTAAACTAGCAACTCTTGGGACAAAAGATTTTACTAGCAATGGTTCTAAAGCCCTATCCTTCCCTGTATAAAGACCACATCCTCACATACCCCACAATGTAGGACTAGAAGACAGGTGATTCAATTAATCCTAATACTTGCCTGCAGGGTACTGATGATCAAAACTATTCTGTTTTGCTCTGCATCAGAAGCTCTGCAGGTTCTTGTGATAAAATGGAGACCCATTAGACAACAACATCTAATAAAACAGAACAAAATAACAAAACTTTAGCACCAAAGCCATGTATGGTAGTACATGCCTGTAGTACCAGCTACATGAAGCTAAGGCAAGAGGATTGCTTGAGCCTAGGAATTCAAAGGTAGCCTGGGCAACACAGTGAGATCTCATCTCTAAAAACATAAATTTAAAAAACTCTTGCACTAAGCTACTTCAGATCCTAAGTCGTACAAAATCCATGCGTATATTTTTGTGGAATTTGGAAACCTATCAAAAATTCACACAAAAGGCTTTCAAGGCATAAGACAAATAGACAAAATAGCATTTATTAGTATATGGAGCATAACTAAGGAGTGTCTTATAGGCTGTTTCCCTTCATTATTACAAAACACCTACCTATAGCCAATATACACACAAAATCTCCAGCAGAAAATGATTAAAAGTAATTAGAACAGGTGTTTATTAGGCTAGAAAATTAGAAGGGAGACTTTAGATTATAAATGGAAGAGAATAAATTGTTCCTAGTCCTAAAAGTGTACCTAGATTCCGTGAAAATTTGAAAATGGAGGAAAAGGTATCTTTAGCTTGCTTGAACCTGAGAGGTGGGGGTTGCAGCAAACCGATATCCCACCACCACACTCCAGCCCGGGGGACAGAGTGAAACTCTGTCTCAAACAAACAAACAAACAAACAAAAAAGTATCTTTACCATTTAGGCATAGTGAAACAAATTTCAGTTGCATTTAAGAAGAAGGTGTGGCATATAAAACCACAGCAGTATTATTCCAAGGGGTAAAAGCGCTAAAGCACAGTACAAGGAATTAATGTTCCTTTTGAGGGTATGCTTGATTAGCCCATCAGCCTTGTAGGCCAACATGGATTAAACATGGGATTCTGTTGGGGGTCAGAAAACAATACCCCAAAGTATGGTGCTTTCGCTTGCTGAGCACTTTGAACTAAAAATAAATAAAAATTTATTTATTTATTTATTTATTTATTTATAATTAACAGGTCTTAGAGGCAGCCTCAGAATCAGGGACTTTTTGTCTCAGGGTTTCTCTTCTCACTCACCAACTGCAGATAGGGGATCACTCTAAAAGCTCCCCTATCTCGCTGAGGAAACCTTTTCCTCCCCCAAAAAATAATGCAATTGTCTTAAAACTTCCTCATTAAGAATCTCACTAAATAACCAGGGAAGGATTAACCACCAGAGACGAGAAAAGACTAAAAGTCATCACCACAATTAGACAGACTTTTCAATGATTCCTCTGAGGGAAGCTCCGGGAGATTGCCTGGAAAACTTTATCTGCATAATAAGACAAGTTCACGGTGCAGTTCCACCCCTCACCTTTCCACAACTCGTTGCCGTCACCTCCAGAGCTCAGAGGAACTGTGTCCCAGACCATTTTCTGCTTTGGGGGCTCATTTGACTCCCCTAAACATCATTTACTACCCTTCAAAATTGCCTGCATCTCCCACGTCCCTCTCCCCGATGAAGAGGCTATGTAAGCCTCAACTATGTGGCCCTTTTGAGTCTTATATTTGGTATGGCTCCCATGTACACATTCACATTAATCAATTTGTATGCTTTTGCTCCTGTTAACCTATTGTCAGTTTATCTCAGCAGACTTGAACCTTCAGAGGTGGGAGGGAAAAATTCCCTTTGCCCCTACAATTCACACATCTTATTCAAACTTATTCCACCTACATCAGTAGGACCTAGCTCTGATTTTCATTTTCAGATTTCTCAAGCTCTACCACTTGCTTTGCATCAAGGATATTCATTACATTGTCGGGGGATGAATGGATGAATAAATACATTAAAAAATAACTCTAGGATAGAGACAATGTCTCAGATATTTATTTTGAATCTGATAGATTTGACTAACACATATGGTAGACAAAATTTTTATTTCATTAAAATCTGTTTTATTTCATCATAACTGATCTATAGAAGCAATTGAAAGCACAACCCATTTTTTCTTTTCAAAACTGATTTTCTTTTTTTTTTTCTCATTTCATGAAATGTATGCAATATCTTACGGCTCTGTATATATTCTCAATCCTTCTCTTTAAATTTCCATGGTAGACGTCTATTCTTGATTACCAGCAGGAACTAGAGGTATTGGCAAATAGTCACTAGGTAGTCTTCCAATCAGAGGATGTTTCAAGTGCACTCTTCTAGTTAGCAAAGCTACGCTCTAAACAAATACACTGAGTAGCATGACAATTTATTAATTCTATACATGCCATTTGCTGCTTCAGACATTGTTTCATCTCTAGGCCTTCACTGGTTTCCTATTTAAAATTTAATAAAGTTGCAAAATTCCATGACTCACAGAATCATTCTCTGAGCTTTTGTTATATTAGATATAAGCAGAAAACGTGAGTTCTTTGTCTGTCAATTATGGACAAACAAATTATTCCTGGTCGCAATGGTAACTGTCATCTTCAAATGATTTTTAGTATTATTTAGTACTCTGAGCAAGAAAAGCAGTTGGAAACAGTAAATGCTAAACTCTAGTGGGTTTTAGATAAACCCCACCACCAATGCACACACACATACCTGTCCCTGCCAAACAAGACTGTAAAAGAATAAAATTAGAACTTGCTTACTGAGTCCCTTAAGTCTGAGGAAAAATCCATACTTTAACTTGTTTACTGTAGTGGTGAATATTTCATATACATCAAGACACATTATTACATATCCAAAACATGAAGTATAATTTTTCACTTGAGGAAAAAGAATTGATTTCTTTATCCTATGTATTTGTAGTTGCTGTTTTTCTTTAGTATGTCATCTAAAGGTTGAATTGTAGTCTATGTTTCTTTGATGAGAACTAGGAGTTTCATTAGACAAGGTCCCAGGAGGGCTATCAAGTATGTTATTAAATAAGCTTTGACTTAAGGAAGCAAGAAGGCAGATTCAGAACAATTGTAAGCATTCAAATAATTCTAGGAACAAGAAAGGCTATTTACTAGCAATCTTTATGTGGCTAAGAATGCCTGATACCTGATGGTGAAGACCATTTATGAATGGAGTAGGTCTGAGTTCTAGGTTCCAAGGCAGCTACAGTTTCTCAAATACACTAGTGTGAGTTTCTATTTTTGGTGTGCAAAGCGGGTAGTTCTTGGGTTGTTCTGATTGATCTGAATGTTCTATCACCAAAAGTCAGAGTTAAATGTTCCCTAAGCAAAAGTGGTGTGGCCCATCACTCTATAATATATGCATTACAGCACACACAGAAGTGACTCAGAGTCAACTGGAAGAAACAGGAACTCTGCTTCTAACTCTCATTTTAGCAAAAGGCCAAGCCTTGCCTTTTGGTTATATATCTTTGTTAAAGGTTGTTTTAGCCCAAAGGTCTTTTTTTCTCACTCTTACCAATTTCCTTTAGGGTTGGGTTTCTGTTTCAACTGAGTTGTTTTGATGATACTGTTTCCTTTAAGATGATTATTTGTTTAAAGTTCAGGCTAATAAAAATAACTTATCCCATTAAAAATATTCTGGAGAGCATAAGAACATTTTAGGATGTTAATTGCTCATGTTACCAGTCATCCGTGAAACATATGCCAAAAACGCTCTGAAAGGTTCCAAAATGTCTCTTGCAGTGATAAATCTTTTACAGGTACGATTATGTGGAAGCAGAAATAAGAAGAAGTACATCCAACATCTGGAGTCAAATGGTTTGCTGAAGTAAGATTACAAAATTAAATTTAAATGAACTTAATTAAAAGGGGAGGGGAATGTAATTTAATATGGACATTCATCATGTCCTCATTGAAGTTTCTTCTAGCACCAGAAAAACACAATGAAGTCTGAATACAAAAGTTGGATAAAGCCTCTAATGGAGTGTGAAAAGATGACCAAAGAGACACAGTCAGGCAGAATATATTCTCTTTTTCTCTTTGCCATTTAAATGACATGGAATACCCAACTGTTTTGAAAAGGTAGTATCAATCAAGAAACTGAGCTTGGAAACTTATCTGTTTTAACTGTCTCTACTGTTTGGAGTTTCATTGTACATACTTCATCACTTAAAGATGGTGATTACTGGGTTTGGTTTTTAATTCAATGATACCTGACTGAAGACTCCAACAATATGCAGTTATAAGAAAACGGACGGATGGACAGACAGACGGACGGAAGGAAGGAAGGAAGGAAGGAAGGAAGGAAGGAAGGAAGGAAGGAAGGGAGTGAATTAGTTAATTTTAAATTAAATCATCTGCCCTTTGGTTTTCACCCTCTAAAGAAAAATAAATAAATAATGGACCCCCTTAACATTACGGTTCTGAGTTATTGCTGCTCATTGAACAGTTTCTGTCTTCCTAGTTCTCAAACATTCTGTGCTCTATGTGCCAAGGAAGATGTGTGAAGAAATCAAAATTACACACTATGAAGTCACATATCTATAATTATGTGGAGACAACAGAATTTTATTTTATTAAATTGATTATTTATAGTTTCTAGAAAAGGCGGTCAAATGTTATTTTACCCTTTGTAGTTCTACACACTACGGACATTGTTAGAGGTTAACTTTATGAAAACTTTTTACCATCAACTGACACTCATGTTCCCATCATCTCATCTTTCCCTTCGACCTCATAAATATTTAGTTTTTGTCATACATGTCATTGGCACCTTTACTTCTGATCCCCCCTTATCTAGAAGAGAGGCTCCTAATACCTCCCCATTCCAACCACAAATCTAATCTAATATGGTACACATTCATCAGTCAAGTGAAAAGTCCAAAAAAATCCTTAAGCAGAAAAATAGAGTGAACAGTTGAGGACGCCAGAGAAACAGAAAGCATCAAAAATAAAGCATTAAAATTAATCTATCACCTGAAGTCAAAACCAAGGAGTAGATTATAAACATAAATTATTGGTGCATATTTATTTAGGACCTACTCTTTGTAAGTGCTGAGCACTTTCAAACACATGAGGGTAGTTAAACATAGCAACCCTATGATAAGAAAATAGAGGATAACAGCACTTCACTGATGTCTTCAGCATTGTATAGCTGGTGAGCAGCAAAGCCAGACTTTAAACACTAGTCTTTTCCTGCCATACCCAGTGCTCTTACTGTATATGGCACTGCCTCAGAAACTGCAGGTGGTGAGAACCTGAAATTGAGAACCTAAGGGAGATTGAGGAGTATAACAAGAGAACTGAATCTTGTCTTAGAATGTGAATAGAGAAATAACCAATGGTATAGGTGAGGATGAAAAGTGAATAATTTTAACTGTTAAGAAAAGTTCATTTATCTAAATCATGTGTTCTTCACTGACTCATATCATTTACTTCCAATAAAAAGTCCAAACATATTAGACTTTAAAATCTTTGCAATATCTCTACATTGTAAGAGAAGAAGAGCAATAGTACCCCAATGGTACTGATGGTCTCTGTCACTAACTGTGATCCTAATTCTACTCATATCTACTTCATATGTACACTTTTTTGTTCTAGAGAACTGAATAGCTGCCCCTAAGGTCACAAACAGAAAATAACTTTACTTTTTGGAGACAGTGGGCCTGAGGCCTTAGATTTCATTACAACTTGCATTTTGTTAGAGTCTCATACCACAAACTGTATGAATATTATCATCCTTCCCCAAAAGATGTTGGTTTTAGAATTGTTTTAGATAAAAAGAGAAAAAGTTAACAGTCACTTATGATACAGCAACAGTTCAGCAAAGGAAGAAGGTCAGGACAAACAAAGGAGAGGACCACTAGGACTTGCAACGCACATACCTTTACACAGCTCAGAATGCACAAAATAGAAGATGAGCAAAACTATGGGGAAACTAGTATGCACAGAGGGGGAGAAGGCAGTACTTCCAGAGACACTGGAGGCAATGGACATAAAGACAGTTATTCATTCATTCACAGCATCAAGGAGTAGAACAGGTTAGGAGAGAAAATGAAGGGAGGGGGAAGAAAGGTTTATAAACAGGTTGAAGGGAGAAACAGCACAGATCACAAAAGAATGTTTTAAATGATGAAAATAAGCTTCACAGTCTGTATATGACAAGCCCAATAATACGATGTTCTACTGATGAAGGAAGGTAAAGGTATCCTCTGATTAAAGTTGAGCCATTGGGCTCTGTAATGATGAACTCAGAGGGAGTCAGCCCATTCAGTGTAAGACCACTGAGCTGAAGGCCACTGTTTGGTTCGACTTAAGAGGGTATCTGTGTGTTCTGAGCACATCACCCTTCTCAAGGATAACAGTCTCCTCAGTAACAGTCAATGGTCACCTGAGAGCTCTTCATGTTCTTGGAAAGGTCTGTCACACCCCCAAAACTTGCACATAACTCTCTTTCCTCTCAACACTCATAGCCTCACTGCCACCACCTGCCCTGGACCAGCAGACCAGCTATTATCGGACCACAGAAGATCAGTCACCACACCAGCCCAGCACTACCAGGTCATCTCTTATCTCCTCTTCTCTAATCCTCATGTGGCTTTGTTCACTACTTGTTCTGATCTTAGCCTCATACCTCCTGAAAGTCTTTCACTGAATCCTCTGGGACTTGAGGTCAGTCATCAGTAAATCTGCTTATTCTCTACTTCCTGTGGAAACTTCCCTTTCACCGTTTTGCACTAGTTGAGATCTGACTGCCCACATACTCATACCACTAAAGCCCTTTCAAGAGGTAGCTTTTACTCTCCTAGATCCCTCTTACCAAGGAGCATAAAAGTATAGTAGGTGTCCTCCGTGTTCTTCATTACTGTGTCCAGGCCTTTTGTCCTTCTTCCTCAATAAAACTCCAGCTTTCTCTTTCATGGCATCAGGCTGTACTCCCCTACTCTTGTTGGTGCTTCCTCCACCATCCTCCAGTTCATTCTCCCTCCGTTCACTGGAGATTTTAGCAAATGGCTCATTATCACTTTCTCTAATACTATCCCTATTTAATTTTTGGCCATTTTCATATCCAATGGCATGATTCTTCCAATAACCTGTTTTTCAGTTTCTGGACTACTTTGCTTTTAGAGATTTCATCAGCCATCCTTCTTGAGCCACTCACTTACACAGTCAAACACTTGACTTTGTGGTTATCAATAACTGCATTCCTTGCAAGAATCTCAATTTTAAATATTCTCTTCTATGATCATGATCTCTTATTTTTCCTGATCACTCCTTCTAACACCCTAACTCCTACAATTCTAAAATCCCACAACGACCTGAAATTCACTCTCTCTGTCCCTGAAACATAGCTCTCTCATGAAATTCTCTCCCTCCTTTCCAGCTTAAATTCCATAGAGGATCATTATAATCTTTTCCTAGCTCCTTTTTTATGTTAGTGAACTTTCCTGGTGAAATCATAACCCTCCTTAAATTCAATCAGGTGATCACTGTATGCTTGCACTTACGCAGTCTAATGTGATTGACATTTGCTAAACAATCAAAAGGGAACTTTCATATCCTGTGACTACCATCTCTTCCCACCTATCCACACCTTTCTTGTTCTTACAGGCAAGTTATTTGTGCTCTTAGTCCAGGTCACCCTCTCTACCTAGGCACAGGACCCTATCCTCTCTTCCTGAAGTTACTGAAGCAGTCTCCTAAGTGGTCTACCTACTTATGTCTTCTCCACCCACCCTGTGAGTTTCTTCCTACCCTGCTATGGGCTTAATGTTTATGTTCCGCCAAAATCCTTATGTTGAAATCCTCACATTTTAGGTGATGGTATCAAGAGGTGGGGTGTTTGGGAGGGTGATTAGGTTATGAGGGTATAGCCCTCAAAAATGGGATTACTGCAATTATTTAAAAAATCCCAGAGAGCTTTCTTGCCTCTCCCACCACGTAAGGACAAATGGAAGGCTCCATCTATGAACAAGGAAATGGGCCCTCATCAGACACTGAATTTGTTGATGCCTTGATCTTGGACTTCTCAGCCTCCAGAACTGTGAGAAATAAATTTCTGTTGTTTATAAGCCACCCAGTATAGCCGCCTGAACAGACTAAGACACATTCTTGGCATGGCAGCCAGAGTGATCCTTCTAACGATTCAGACTGAATAGCCTCCCTGCTAATTTTCAAATATACTACCCATTCTCTTGTCCCAGAGCTTTTGCATTTACTGTTCTCTCTGCCTAGAACAATCTTCCTCAGATTTCTGCCTGGCTTGCTGTCTCATTTCCTTGAAGTCTTTTTCTCAGAAGGTGTCTACATAGAAAATCTCTACCAGGCCACCCCATGTAAAGTTCAGCCCCATATACCATTTCATATCTCCTCTTTTTTCTTTTTGCATTCATCTATATATAAAAATATATATGGGAATATAAAATATATAAATGCTATATTTTAGATATTTTTATCCCTGTATCGTTTATCTCCTCCATTGAAAACTAACTTCCTTGAATGCAGACATTTTTATCTGTTGGGTTTACTTCAGCATCCCCAATATATAAAACAATGTCTAGCAATATCTACATGGTGATTGATAAACATTTGTTCAATGAACGGCTTGCCAAAAAAAAAAAAAAAAAGGATGCATGAGTGATTAGGAAAAGAGAAAACAAAATGATTAATGCCTTTCACATAGAAAATTAATATTTAGAAATGTCCATTTTTACCATGATATCCTCCATTTATGAAATCAAGATTTCAGGGGATCCAAGGACACAACAGTTGTCATGGTAGTGCCATGACAATATGGCACTACAGCTCACTGAAAAACACACCAAAACAACACTAAGAATTCATAACAATTCTAAAATTACTATTTTTAATCTTAGCAGTAATTGTCACTCCTTAAACAATAGATATTTGGTAAATCTTGCCCCTTCAGGCAACCTCTGAGAGTTTTACTTTTAACGATAACTCTTTCCTACTTTCTCAGACATTCATATTCTCTCTCTCTCTCTCTGTCTCTCTCTCTCTCTCTCTCACACACACACACACACAGTATAAGCAGATAGAGTCTAAAAGGTAAAGTACATAATCATGGGATGGTATGGCAGAGTATATCTTCTTGTCTGATATGAGGATGAAATCATAATATGATTATACAATATATGTTTCTCATCTCCTCTTTCCCTCTATCTCTAAAACAAATAAATATTAAATATTCAAGCTTTTAAAATGTTTCTGGAATCATGTTTGTGTCTTTTACAATAATATCTTATAATGTATCTTTAGATATTTAATTAAAAATTTTTGCAGGTGGTTGATAAAACACATTATTAAGAACTATAAGTCCCCTTTCCCCTCAATTTAGCAGAATCTTTTAGTGATACAAAGATTGCTTTTATCAGAGGCTCTCAATCTGTCCCAATTTTTCATAAGTCACTGAGCTCCAATGACATTTTGTCAGATGCAAAACTTGAAAATAAAAGAAGAAAATTTGCTTTTGACTTTATTACACAAAAACTGTCTGAGTGATAGATGGGACCATTGCAGTTATGGCGGTTCTCGGGTTCCTGTTGTTAGTCATGGGTTATTTTGATCAGCTGGAAAGTAATAAGGGGTGACTAGAACAGAAAATACTTGCAGTTTTCTGGAGCTTCACAAAATACTAATAAAAATGGCTGAGATTTGAGGGACCCTACTAGAATCTCTGTCAAATTCCATAATGTCCTGATCCCCTTCCTGGGAAGGGTCCTAAGGAGCTCTCTTTGCTGATTATATCTTACCTCCACGTTGGCTTTGGGGAGAAACAGAGGTCAGTGATTGAAAAGAGAAATTACCTTTTGAGTTGGGAATGCTAGAAATAATAGATGTAGCCAGATCTGCCAGATTGTGAGTACACTGTTTGATTGAGTTATTAGTACTACGATCTGCTATGATGATTTCAAACTAATTTTCAAGCTAATTGGGTCAGTTATAAACACATGGAAATTTGGGTGGAGTATTTTAGGACAACATTTCCCATACTTAACCTTATTCTCATCTTAATTCTCTTTGGTTACTTTCCCAGATTAGTCTCAGAATTTTGTGACCAAGGAAGGTTTAAATTAAGTTCTAACATGAGGACAAAATAGACCATACCCAGGCTTGAAGGAGCTATTAGTTACTTTTGTTCTCTTGGGATAACAAATTGGTAGAAATGAGGGTGGATTTTAATTGTCACAGAAGGTACAAACGATGCTGCCATGTGACTGGGGGTCTTGGGACTGGGAAGGAATATCGTTATCATTAGGGAGGACCATAGTGCACACAAGTAAGTATCTCCACAATGGTGACCTTGGCATGGTGTGCAAACTTTATTCCTAAATAAAAAATAAATGGATGATACTCTTGGTTGGTATTTCATATGTCAGGCAATTTCTTTGACCCACATCCATTATGTTAACGTTCTTCTCTAGCACTCTGGATAAAAATTTGGGCCACTATGTTTAACTTCATCCATTATTCATAGTCCTTGATTGCTTCTAACATTAGTACATGAACTGGGAGCTCTGAAAGATTTTTTATGTCATGTGTAATTGTTGGAATTTCCTGTGTATTTAATTTAAGTTACATTTTCCAACAACTTGGCTTTATTCTTAAAGGACATGTGATCACACAGTTCTTTGCAAGGGCAAAGATTATGGTATGTTCCAGCAAATTGTGTTTGTTGACCTAAGACATTTCCCCCCACCCCTAACTCATATTGATTGTCTACAACATTTGTAATGAAACAGAGTCAGAGAGTAAACACAGGGCTATGGGGGTATATTTGTCTTACAGATCAAACACTTAAAGCAGGATTTATGGAAGCAGAGGCTGTGGGTCAATAGCTAAAAAAAACCTGGATTGTAAACAATCAAAGGACTTTCTGAGGTGTGAAGCAGAGGAGAAAGAAGACAGGAGCGGGTAGAGAGGAGGAGAAGGGGCAGGAAGATACACAGGGTTTGCTATGGTAGGAAGTCTACATCTGAAAAGAATTAGAGGAAAGGAGGTCTGAGAAAGACGTCTTTACCACAAGGACGAGCCCCAGAGACCCTTTCCACTCCCCTTACTGACAGGGATTGTATCGTAAACATTTCCTCTGTACTCTCCCAGGCTCTCATTTGGAGTAATTTTAGAACACTGAAATTTCGGATCAGTGCATCAACAACACTAAAAATAGATACACATACAATTCAGGGAAAGTTATAATGATTGCATTTTGTTATCATAATTTAATAAGAACAGTCAAGTGTATTAGAGCTCAGAGCAACTGTAAGCCTTCATTCAGTGTGAAAACATAGAGCAGATCGATGAAGATGCTTTTCTGACCTAATGTTCAAATCAGACAAGTGCTATTAACAAGGAATCAACTTTCTAGCAATACTAAATTCTGTGTAGTGATTTTAAGTTCCACAAAGTATTTTTTACTTATTATTTTATCTCCAGCTAAGTCTGCAGAGAATAGAGTAAGTAGTAAACCCCTTTTACAAATTAAAAACTAAGGACTGACATTTAGAGGCTATTTAAAATCTTAGAGACAAAAGAAAAAAAATCTTATCCACCAAAATCAGGTATGGTTTTTGCTGTGGTACATTGTGGTAAGATTGTGGTACACTGGTGTCTACATTAGTGCTTTTCTACTCTGTCACTCTACATGATTATATTATTTCTCAAACAAGTCTATCTGTTCAACAGTGTCCTCATATGCAGAAGTGGGACAGTATTCTGTATGGTCCTTGGTTCTCTACAGAGACAAGAAGCTCCAAGGCTAGTTCTAAGAAAATCTTCCCACTTTCTAAATGATGCAACTCAATTTAGCATGGTCTATTGGATTTTATTTTATTTTATTTTATTTTATTTTTTTTGCAGGCTTTCACTTTTGATAACAAAAAGCACAATTTGATACACACAGTTCAGATGAAATGATGAGTTCTGTGGTCCAGATGTGAGCTGTAGGCCACTTTCTATAGGCTTATAATATCATTAAGGCCAATCATATGCGTGTTTCTCTTACTTTGTTTTCCTCCTCACATTGCTCAACTTTGGGGATTTTTAAAAGCCCTGTTCAGTTTAACTCAGCCCCTTCTGACATCAAAGATTTAATGACTCTAATTAGGATGTTATCTTAAATTCCATGTACATATGAGGAAACCATGACTTACATATGGAAGTTAGGCTTTGGTGGTAGTTCCTAGAAAGCACTTCTAAATCATGAAATAAAACATGAAACTCAAGTGCAAAGTTATTTAATTTTGAAGGGGAATGTAATATTCAGATAAAATAAACCATAATGATACATTCATTTACTTTTATATGCATAAAAGTGTGAAGTTATATCATCACTTCCAGATATCAGTTTAAGTAATGCATCTTCCAAGCTATTTTACAATCATTTTTCCATTGTTCCATAAATAGATTTTGAGAATACAAGCTGTTAAACTAAAAGTTACTGCAATAATATGACTGAATAAAGCAGCGAGGCAATTTGAAAAGAATATACTAAGAGGACTAAATAAGAATGCTGAATTTCTAAAATATATCCTTCAGAAATTCACAGATGTAACACCACGGTCAGCACACAAGAATGAGCAAATCAGGCTTCTCAAAGTCACATTTTACTCAATGCACCATGGATCTGCAATAAGACCACATGAAAATTGGGACTAAGAAATATACAGAAACTTTATTAGTGGCTGAATGCAGTGGCTCACCCCTGTAATCCCAGCACTTTGGGAGACCAAGGCAAGAGGATCACTTGAGGCCAGGAGTTCAAGACCAGCATGGGCAACACAGTGATACCCTATCTCTATAATTTTTTTTAATTAGGACGGCACAGTGGTGTTTGCCTGTAGTCCTAGCTACTCAGGAGGCTGAGGTGGGAGGATCCTTTGAGTCTAGGAGTTCAAGCCTTCAGTGAACTGTAATTATGTCTCTGCACTCCAGCCTGGCTGACAGAGCAAGACTCTGTCTAAAAAAAAAAAAAAAAAGAAAGAAAGAAAAAAAGAAAGATGGAAAGAAAGAAAATATATTAAAATGGTAGCTCTCAAAGAATTGAATGTGCCAAATATAGGTTTACTCCATGAAGATCTGGCTTAAAGGAAGATGGTAATGGAATGTGTATTGTTTTTTAATTTAACCTATTAAATTAAACAACACAGGGTCCAGAGAATCCACCGAGGCCTAGATGATCTTGTTAGACTATTTAACCCTATCATGGTGCAGTTTCTACTTTATATTGAAAATGTGTCCAAAGATGGTGCTCTCTTTTATTAAGAATGTAAATTTTAATTATTACTTTTTTCAGTATTACATTTTGGCCTCAGATTTAAGGGAGAGAGTATATGTGTGTTTGTCCACACATATATGTAAATGCATATACACACAGAGGAGTGGGAGACTTCCCTTTTCAAAATGATCTTCCAGTAACACAATTTGCCATCCGTCTGTCAACAGTCACCATTATCACTCTCTTTTTAAGTAATGGCGTACAGATGTCTCGGATGGCAGCAAGTGTCCAGTGTGTGGAGGTACACTGTCATCAGCTTACAGAATCTTCATTTTTACATAATTTCCTAGCTAACTGCAAATGTGGTTGTTTTAGAAACCAAATATCTGGACCCATGTTAAGGGTATGACTGCCCCATGCAGAATTGAAAACAGAGTCACTTTCCCTTTCTTTCTCCCCATTGATCTTTAACTCTGTGTCCCTTTGTGCTGTATAATCATATCTCTTCTGAATATACATAGTTTTGTTGTTCAACATGGAAACCATTTCCTCCACTTAGTCCAATGATGCAGACACTTAAAAAATCTAATTATTAGTTTTCCTATTTTCACTCATACTAACAAACGCTATGTTCAATATTTATGGATTATGGATTTATCTTGTGTTTGCATTGGTTTTGCAAGTAGAGATCTTTACTGATCAAAAAAGATACACCTAAACAACCTCACTTTCGCATCTAATGGAAAAAGCCAGAACCCAGTAATATTTAATGCCCTTTGTTGTTATATATTTAAATCTTACCACTGCAAGCAAATGTGAAATCCTTAAATTGCTGGCCTCAGTGTTCCCATGTCAGCTGGCATATGCTCAGGTTGGAGATCCTGCCAAAAGTCAAAGGAAAACATTCATGAAACAGAGCCTGATGGATGATTATTCTAATCCTGTCTGCCCAGCACTGCCGGCAACCTTGGTTTATAAATGCCTGCTGCTGCTTTAATGATAAGACCTCTTAAACACAGCTGAATGCAGTGCACCAGTGGGTTTTCTTTTTTTTCCCTCTCTCTGCCCTAACTAAGAGACTGATTATTGATCTCTACCTGGACGTTCCTATTGCGAACAGGCCATTCATGAATACAAGCAGGACGAATAATGGTACACGGCCTAGGTAGTTTTAATAAACTGCAGTCAGGACATGGTCTCTGTGGGGGAAAAAAGTAACCAGCCCAATTTTAATGAAGTACGTGCTTCCATGACTGCAAAGTCGTGCACATTCTACGGGCCACACATTGGGTAGCAGAGGGCAACGGCATTTTCACTGAGTCCCTTGTCAGTTTGGATACCCTATACTCTTACTCAAGAGAAGTTTCCAAATGCCCTCTATTGCCCTTGAAATGAGGCTCTGAGGGCTGGAGTAGACTTATCTTGCTCTGACCACACTACTGGAATAGAGGGATCTGAACCCAGGAGTGGCTACACAGACACACAAGGAATGCAAGCCCACAGAAGCACTCAAGAATCCCAAACTTGAAGACAGAGGGGGTGAAAAGCAGCTGAATTAATATCCCCAGGAGTTCTATGAAGCCTCTTTGAAAACCAGAGAAACCTTAGTTCAGAAATAGAGCAAGGTGTTTTAAAGTTAGAAAATGTCAGACTTTGTCATTCTTAGATGAGTTTTTGTTCTGCCAGCATATGAGTGTGTATGTTAGCTTGTTTGATGCTAAGAGGAGATGTAAGTTTTACATTTACTATCTGCTGAAGTATTTTTTTTTTTTAATAACACACTTGATATTTCTGTATTTCAATAAAGTCAAGCAGAATTAGAGGGGTAGTTCTTCAATGGCAGGAATGCATGCAACTGTGAATATGAAAACAAGAACTCAATCCCAGCACTTTGGGAGGCCGAGGCAGGTGGACCACAAGGTCAGGAGATCGAGACAATCCTGGCTAACACAGGGAAACGCCCGCCTCTACTAAAAATACAAAAAATTAGCTGGGCGTGGTGGCAAGCGCCTGTAGTCCCAGCTACTCGAGAGGCTGAGGCAGGAGAATCACTTGAACCCAGGAAACGGTGGTTGCAGTGAGCCGAGATTGCACCACTGCATTCCAGCCTGGGCAACAGAGTGAGACTCTGTCAAAAAAAAAAAAAAATGAAAACTCAGCTAAGGAATCATCTGGAAAATGAGGGCCACCAAGAAGAAATGTTGATACCCTACACCATGTCCACCATGGCATGAGTCAGGCCACAGCCACTCATTTCCTTGTATTTAAGTGGAGAGAAAAAAAAATTTTCTTTGAAAAATTAAATGGTATGTTTTCCATACCTATATTATTGTCTGAATCCTGCATTACCTCACCATTTTAAAGACCAAAGAATCATTTAGGATAATATTATCATTAGGTCAGTTTTGTTAAAGACTGAAAATATTTGGGCAAGTATTGAGAATGGGTGTTTTCAAATGTGAGTGTGCATAAGTGGTTTTGGAGAGTTTGTAACAACACAGATTCTTTGGCCTTATTTCCTAAAGATTCTGAATCAATAGATCTGGGCTGCGGTCCAGGACTATATGCTATATATTTTCAAGAAGAACTGGTCATTTTAATGTACCTACCCCAAAGACCCAATTCAATAACTAATTAGTAGAGGCCTCCTTCAGATTCACTTAATGAGAAAACCTTTTCTGTTTTAGCCAGCCCCTTGTTGTGTTATCTGACTATGGTTGACGAATGTGGAGCACCGAATTTAGCAGAAGTATTTGTAAGAGAATTTTTTAAAAGGGGAACTGGCTTATTACAAATCAGAAACTGCCATCAACAAAACACGTGAGTAAGACTTATTTGGAGGCCAGATATAAACCTAAATTTGGTCCAATGTGTTTTGATGCTTCTTGCACAAATGAAGCTATTAAACCAAAGAAGCCAGAGGCACACTTCCCACCACATGTAAAAACATTCCAGCCAGGTGCAGTGGCTCATGCATGTAATCCTAGCACTTTGGAAGACCAAGGCAAGAGGATCCCTTGAGCCCAGGAATTCGAGACCAGCCTGGACAACATGGAGAAACCCCTTCTTTACCAAAAAACTACAAAAACAATTAGCTGGGCGTGGTGGCACGTGCCTGTGGTCCCAGCTACTCAGGAGCCCGGGAGGTTGAGGCTGCAGTGAGCCGAGCACTCCAGCATGGGCGACAGAGTCAGACCCTGTTTAAAAAAAAAAAAAAAAAAAAAAAAAAAAAAAAAAAAAATCCTTAAATATTTGGTTCCAACCCCGACTTTCAGAAATAAAGTGTTACATAGGGTTTTTAGCCCGAAATCTAAGACCTGCCTCCCCGCACCCCACCCCACCCCTCCCCCCTAACACACAACCCTGACAAAAGTTTGTAAATTTTATGGATTTACTTGGGATGCATTTGCTCCTGCCATCCCTTTTCCACTCCCAGCAGGTCCAGGCTTTGCATCAGAATTTAAGGTGGACCGTGACTCAACAGATGAAGAGCCTTTGGACTGGTGTTCTGAGGATACTGGTCCTAACCTTAGCTTGGCTTCTACTTGGTTTGGTGGCTTTTGACAAATAACTTCACCTCTCTACAACTCAGTTTTCTCATCTATGAAATAAAAAAAGCTGAATTAGAAAAATCTGAATATTTTTCCAGCTTTACAATTCTAGGAAGTGCCAATAAAATTGGGAGCATCAGGCTGGAAGGTATCTTGACATTGACATGTCTTTGGCTAATCTCCTCATTTACGGGGGAGGAACTGAAGTCCAGAGAGTTTACCACACTCTGTAGTATGTGGGACATATCATTACGGTGGAAGATCAAAAATGGAACCCAGAATTTCCAATTCATCCACCAACTCACTCTTCATTCTAATGCACAGTTAAGTTTCTAAAGCTCTATTTCCAGCTCATACTTTCTCATTGGCCGAGGGTGCATTTCAGGCAGGATTTTCTTTTCTTGGCAGAGAGAGGGGTACAATGTGTTCTTTGGGGCTCTCTCCCAGATTTTCTCCAGGAGAGAACATATGCCCAGGTCCCCAGAGAATTGTGCTCCCACACTCACAGCTGTACCACAGGCAAGAAAAAGCTGTCTACAAGCTTAAATAAACTATCAGCATTTGCAAAAGTGCTATGAGGTGTCTTCAGGAAGTGTTCCAGGAGAATTGCTATTCTAAAAAGATAAAAGATCACTAGGTTCTCTTGTCCTGGATTTTACCCTACACTCAGACATTAATACTTGAAGTGCATCAGTGATACTCATTTATTCATCCAAAGTTCAACATTCAGTAAGCACAACTGGCAGCAAAACAGAGAGAGTCCTTGCACTCATGCAGATGAGTGTCCAGTATGGAACTGTAGCCTCCTGCAAGTTCTGCTGCATTCCTGCCTGTGTGCTTTGGAAGGCAGGGAGAAGCACCTACTCCCCAAGAGAGATGCTCATGCTTCCTTTGAGTTGCCCTCTTCTAAATTACATAGTTCTGGGAGAATCTCTATTATCTGAGCAGGAATCCGTTTATCCAAATTGCTTTTGTTGAACCTAACAGCATCAGGCTCTATGCGTCTTTCCTCACTGTGCCAATCCCTATTTGCTTATTAACACTTTACTTGTCCAATAATACCTAGATCAAATTTCCCCTTTTAATCTCTCTGTGCAATTTTATCTCATGTACCTTAGAATGCACAGAGCAACCTCATTTATTTCTTGGTTATAACACTGGAAGTGGAAGAATTTTCAGCCTTTACTAGCATGCAGGAATTATAAGTCATTTAGTTTACCCTTTTTTATCGATAAGGATAGTAGAAGGAAGTCAGAGTCATTGTTAATAAATTGTTATAAATCAAAAAGAAGGAAATGGAAAGTACATTTTTGTTAGTTTTTGTTCTGTGTATGTTTTCATGAGATATTTTAAATATATTATTTAATCTAATTCTTGGAAACACTATTCAGTAGATACATTATTATGCCCCATTTAGAGGTGCAGTAAGTCTCAGTGGGGATAAATAACTTAAACCAGGTCAAACAGCTACAAGTGGTAGCTGGCAGAGGTCGGGCTCAATCCTAGGCCTGTCTGAGGATGCCAGAACATGCCAAGGTAGTTGTCTTACCCACCACGCCTCTCCACTTCCACACCAGGTCACAAGGATGGGAGGAGAAAATGCTGAAATTTACTGAGAAGGGGGTTTGGATAGCACAAATGAGAAACTGCAGGTCCTTGACAACTTGGTCAAGAGTCCTATCTACTGCCCTCCTTCTGAGGCCCAACCTCAGACTCTGTCAGTCTTCACCACGTCCTTTCACAGGGAGATTCCCAACACACCCACTCCACCACCACCACCAAGGCGCAGAGAGGAGGGAGAAGGGGTGAGGGCGCCATCTCCCTGTGAAAGGATGATGCAAACTGACAGCAGCATCTGCAAGCATCTGAGCTGCTGGCTGGTTACCCATCCGATGTGCCTCGACAATCATGCTAAATCTTTAAGTCCCAGAAAAGATAAGAACTCAGAGTTGTGGAATGTAAAAACTGCAGGTCTGCACTTTGTCTATACCACTTTTAAAGGGCATCTCCCAATCTTCCTTTCCAAACACTACCCACCTTATACATATATGAGGTATTTGGCAGCTTTTTGCACCAAGAAGGTGGATAGGAACTGGGCTTGACAGACGAACGCTTCAACTTCTCTGTTCCTCAGTAACAACACTACATCTCCTTCAAGTAAACCTTTCCCAAATATTTCTGTAACAATGACAGCCTAAGTACCTCCAAAATAATGATGATAATCACACATTCTGGTTGTTTGGAATTGTTCACTTTATTAAGTATTTTTGTTTGTTTTGTGGTTATTTTTGAGACACAGTCTTGCTCTGTTGACCAGGTTGGAACGCAGTGGCACGATCTTGGCTCACTGCAACCTCCGTCTCCTGGGCTCAAGCGATTCTCCTGCCTCAGCCTCCCGAGTAGCTGGGATTACAGGCATCTGCCACCACGCACCACGCCTGGCTAATTTTTGTATTTTTAATAGAGACATGGTTTCACCATTGGCCAGGCTGGTCTCGAACTCCTGACCTCAGGTAATTCGCCTGCCTCACCTCCCAAAATCCTGGGATTACAGGCATGAGTCACCCCCCGCCCGGCTTACAGCATTCACTATTTTCACTTAATTTCCACCACAAAAACTACATGAAGTGAATAGGACAGTTTTTTGTTTTTAAACTTACAGTTTTCTTTTTCCTGTTTTTGTTTGTTTGTTTGTTTTTGAGGTATGACTGACAAATAAAAATAGCATACATATCTAGGGTACATGATATGATGTTTTGGCATAGACATATATTGTGAAATTATTACCACAATCAAGCTAATTAACATATCCATCACCTCACAAGTACTTTTTTTTTTTTTGGTGGTGAGAACACTGGAGATCTACTCTCGTAGGAAACTTCGAGTATACAATACATCATTAATAACAATAGTCACCATACTGTACATTAGGTCTCCAGAACTTATTCATCTTATAACCGATGGTTTGTACCCTTTGACCAATATCTTTCCTTTTCCCCTACTCTCCAGACCCTGGTAGCCACCCTTTTACTCTCTGTCACTATGAGTTTGACTTATTTTCAGAAGTCAGAATAATTATTAATAAATTATTATAAATCAAAAGGAAGGAAATGGAAAGTATATTTTTGTTAGCTTTTGTCCTTGGGTATGTTTTTATAAGCTATTTTAAATCTGTTATTTAATCTAATTCTCAGGAAACACTAGTCAGTAGAGCTATTATTATGTCCCATTTACAGGTACAGGAAGTCTCAGTGGGGATAAATATCTTGAGCCAGGTCAAACAGCTACAAGCAGTCGAACATTTTCCTCCATTCCAAATTCTTCAGGCAACATTATCCATGTCAGAGTCATCCAGGTCCCTGATTTTGTTGCCCTCGCTATGTTCATATAGATTGAGCTTTGTTGCTATTTCATTTTCCCCAGTAGCTGCTGATGGTAAAGTTACCTGACTACATATATGCAAAGTTGTATATGACAGATAATTTGTACACTCAGTCAGACCTTTTCCTCACTCCTTTCATTGGTTCAGGAAAAGAAAGTTGAAGCCTCGTGCACAGAATAGAGAACGGAAAGGATATGCTAAAGCAGCTTCCTTTCAAAGAGCAGTTCTCAGGTCTCCCTGCATATGGCCCCTCCCCGTGAGTGAAAGTGTGGCAAGTACTTCTGAATCGCTGTAGGGCATGTGGCTCTACATACATATGCATAATGTCCTCTTCACACTTTGGAGCTACCAGATGCCTGGTTCTGCTGGGAAGAGGTTTGGTAACCCACTTGAAATTATGAGGATTCATAACTCATTTATGCAAGCTGCAGACCCCTCTAGATGACATCTCTTGCTCTAAAGAATGATTGAGAGAAGGATGTAATAGAGCTGAAAATGACAATGAAATATTAGCAGTGCAGTAGAGTTTATATAAGGCCCCCAGCTAGATGAGGGAATTATACAAGTCAAAAGAAGAGGCACGCCTTCAGGCAACACGAGAAGCAGAAAACAAAGGAAGCAAGAACTGTCTAGGTGTCAAGGACTGATTTTGTTGCTATGGGAAAGGCCCTGAGGCATTGATTCCTTTTATAGGCTGGTATACAGCCCTCAATCCTGGACTCCTCAGGCTAGTAAGTTAGGTGAAGCTCCTCCTCCACTCCCACTTGATCCTTAAAAAGACTTAGCCCTCTGAGGTAGTGGAATGAGTTTGTGGGGTGGTGGAGGAGGGCGATGTTTAGGATGGACTCACACTAGGTCCTGACCCTGTTTGAGATGAGACTTTGTAACAGACTGGGATCCGCTTCTCCTGGAGCCACTCTCTCCAACCAAATCCTTCCCCACCAGCTCTCCAAATTTTGTTCGGAAACACTAAGCTCATGCCACCTCCTCCAATCCCTTAAAGTCGCCACCCCTCCTCCCTGCTACCAACACACTCCACTCAGGAGACTAGATTCCTGCTCCTCAGAAGAGAACACAAAGCCCTGAACAGCCGTGTCCTTCTTTTCAGCTCTTGTTACATGGCACTGCTTCCATCTCCTGAAACACTTCCAATACGCCCTGCCTTTGCATTGCTGCTTTCTCCTCCTGGAGTGCCCTTCTCATTTCTCCCCCTGGGGACATTTCCTACTCATTCTTTAAGAAGCAGCTGCCACTTGACGGGCGAGGTGAAGACTTTCTCATGGCACCTTCCACACATCTCTACTTGACCACTTAGCACTCTCCACTCGAATTCTAAGCTACATATTTTAGCCTGCATGAAACTATGGATTTCTGGAGTGCAGAAGCAATGCGTGCAAATATACCTTTTTATCCTTTACACTGAGCAAAATATCTGGAATATATGAGCCTGATAAATACATGTTGATTGAAAGAAAATGAATGAATTACTCACTAATTTCTCTCCCACAGGCTTTTAGCAAAATAGCATGTGAGCCCTTACCATTCTCTGAGACACACTATAGTGGTGATACTGGAGAAAAAGAGACAAGAGATCAGAGTACTAGCTGGGCATCTTTCTCTTAAAGCCCATCCCTGAGGGTAACTTTATTTTCCCTGTTGATGGCACCCCTCTGATCCAATGTTAGGGTCCAATCAGGTCACAGCCTTAAAGGTCTTAGAGAGCGGTGGTGGTCTGTGCTACAAAGAGCTCAGGCTTTTCAATCAAATGATCCTGTGATAGAATCCAGGCATTTCCACCAGCAGCAACTGGAGCTGGAAAAATGTTCAGAATCTAGCTGAATTTCAGGTCTCTCCTTGGGAAAATGAGGAGGATAATACTTACCCTACAGTAGTAAAAATAAAATAAAATGATAATTGTCAAGACGATGGCTCATTTTAGGTTCTCAATAAATGGTAACATTTGTTTTTTATATCTTCAGGCTTAACCCCTTCCACTTCTTGGTTCCCACAAAGTTTTGCTCTTCCTCTAGAATAGAGGTTCTCCTTGCTAAGGTATTAGAGGGTGATCTCGACATCAGAATTATTTAAGGTGATTTTCCAAATGATATCCCCATATCCCTTTTGAGAAACACTTCTGTAGCATACCATCACTACTGTTACTGATGGAAGCATGTTTTCTTTCTCATGAGTTATCAGACACAAAGCAGGCTGAGAATTACTTCTCTAGAACACATTTTTTCAAGTCTTGCTTTTTATTTTCATAGTCATAATTCTAGCCGGGACCATAAACTTCTCATCCTGAAACTGTTATAACAGCTTCCTAGTTGACCTCCCTATTTAGAGGTTATCGTTGTCAGTCCATCCTGTATATAATAGCAAGAATCATCTTGCAAACTCCAGAAAGACAGAGTGAACTTCTGACAAAATGGGCACCTCGGTAGTCACCAAGGAAAGCGCCAGCCCCATCTCCCACACCAGCCACTCTGCACTGCTTCACACCCACTTGTGCCTTTGACTATGTTATTGCTTCTAACTGGAAGGCTCCTTCTTTCCCTAGCCTCTCCCCCCCCCCCCCCCCCCATGTAGTTAAAGAATTTCTACACAGCATTCAAGACAAACTCGAGTGCAGCTAACTGTCTGCTCCTCTGTGCCACCAATGTACCTAACTCACTTCTGTTTGTGTGTTCATCATACTCTGTTACAAGTTATGAGCTCATGAGTCTTACTTCTGTGTTAGATTGTGACTTCTTTAAAGGAAGAGATTGTGTCTTATTCATGTTTCTCCCCATAAAGTAGATGCTCACTAAATTTTTACTGAACTGCCCTAAATTGAACTGAGATGATACCCTGTTCATGTTCCGTTAAATCATTTACCTTGCTCTACTACATACTAACTACATACATGCACTGTTTGCATGTGTGTCTGCATGGCAGTCATTGCTGGGGTTTTCTCCCCACTTTTGCACTTTTTCCGAGGGCCCTTTCTTTTCTAACAGAGATTATGCAAAAAACAAGAGTTGTGCATTTATTGGTCCATTTTATTTCAAAACCTAGGGAGGTTGGGTAAGCCCTCCAGCCAACACAGGGATTCTGGAAAAAAAGGCTTTTGTTAAAGCATCTTGTCACTTCCTACTCATTAAATCCAAACTTCCTCAGGTGGACTGCAAGAGAGTACCCAACTTGACTGAACCTCTACCCAATCTAGCTGTCTGGACTAGCCCAGAATGCATAATTGCTTTTCTTTGTGATTGTGCTGTGAACAGGACAGGATTCTGTTCCTGCATGTTTCCCTCCCTAGTGAGAACAGTGCTGCAGGCTCAGATCCCTACGGAATGTCCATTACTCTATGATGGAGGCTTTGCCTCTTGAGGTCCCAGGAATTGTTGGCTTGTCCTTGATTCAATGTTCATCTATTTATACATCAAACATTTATTGACGCTTTTCCTGATGTCAAATGCTATGGTAAGTCCTAGGGAAATAAAGATGCATAACCAAAAAAAAAAAAAAAGTCTGGCTCACAAAGAAGTTACTTAGGATGGGGAGAAGACAGAATATAAACAAATGGCAGTGTAATAATGCAAATGGAAAACAGATCTATACGTACAATGCTGGAGCGGCCCAGTGGAAGCAGATAAAGAGAAGCTGATGTTGTTTTCCACTTATTAGTTGTGCAGAGAACCTGAAAGCGCCCCAACACAGACATCCTCCTCGGGCTGCAAATACCCTTTACGAATTTGAAAATGCTCTTTGAGAAGACCGCTAGCCCTATTACATAAATCACTGTTGTGGTTACACGAGTGACACTACAAGCTTAAATTTCCCCTCTGAAGAGCCATTGTCCTAATAGAAGATCATTGCTGTCTCATTACAGCATCTTGAACTCTCTGCTCTCCAGCATATGCAACTCCCTGACTTCGAACAACTACAAGATACACTATATAACTGAGAAGGAAATATGGATGAGGAATACTCAAGAAGAACCTTCAATCAAAGGCTGCTCCAGCTCTGACTCTAGAACTGTGCTGCCCAGCATATTAAACAGTAGCTAATTCAATTTAAATTTCTTAAAATTAAATAAAATTAAAATTCCAGTTCTGCAGTGGCACCAACTACATTTCAAGAGCTCATTAACACACATGGCTAGTGGCTACCATGCAGTATAGATACTGAACACTTTCATTACCCTAGAATGTTCTATTGGACAGTGCTGCTTCAGGAAGTAATCTGAGCTATTTACTCACCAGTTTGTCTTATGATTTTGTGAACTATTTACTCTTTAAAATTTCAATTCTGGCTTGGGAGGCAACAATCAAAAGTAAAAGGTAACTGTTTTTGAAGGGCTCACTGTCGCGTGGGGAAGACAATATTTGAGAAAGGAAAAAAACATTGGACAAATGTGCTGTGGGTGGTATGAAAGCACAGACACAAAACAGTCTAGCTGTGACTTAAAAAGTAAGAGAAGACCTCAAAGCAGAGGGGACAGTTGATGCAATTTTTATAGGACGTGTAGCGACTTTCCTAATTTACAAAGTGGAAAGGGCACTGGAAATGGTGAGAACAGCATATGCAGAGTCACTGGGCAGGGAAGAGCTTACTGCACATGGGGAACTGCAAGTCCCTCAGTATTCTGGGAGAACAGTGTAAACTTTTGGGAAGGTGGGTGAGAGCAGGCTGACAAAGTAGCCGACACAGGCATTGGGTGAGCAGGTAGAAGGAAGAGGGGTTACGCATTGTAACACAGTAGTTAGAGCTCTGAAGTTTTAGAAAACAGGGTTTATGCTCAAAATTATCCACTGCTAGCTTTATTATTGCAGACAATTTTAAACAGCTCTTTGAAGCTCATTTTTTCTCATCTATAAAATGGTATTAATAATACTGCCAACATTCTATGATTGTTTTGTGGATTAAAAGAGACAACGTGCTTGTCATAGTGCATGGCACATGTCAAACATTCAAAAATGAAAGTAGTGACCATTTATTCTGTAAGAGATGTGGGATTATAAAAAGGTTTGAGGAGTAAAATAAAATGACTGTATTGTATGCAGAAGTAAGACACAAAGGAATTACTAATGTTAATAATAATAATTAAAATAACAGCTAATATTTACTGAGTATTTACTACCTACTGGGCATGATTTCAAGTATTTTAAATAAGCTAATTCATTTAATCTGCTCAACAACCCTATCAGGTAGGCTACCATTACTAGCTTTCCTTTACAGATGGGAAAATGAAGGTATAAAGAAACTAAATAATTGGTTACACTACTAATAATTGACAGCAGTGGGATTCAAATCCAGACATCTGGCTCTTGAATCTATATCCTTAATTCTCAGGCTGTTCTGTCTCTGTTAGAAATTCTTTGACAAAAGCCTGCCTAATATTGCATTGAATGATTTCACCCCACAGCATGATGTCAGACTCATTTATTTAAGTACAGGTCTTCCAAACAACTTTCTCATGCCATGAAAGCCAGTAAGCCAGTATGTGTGCTTTAGAAATAGGCCACAGAAGGCCATCTAAATAGAAGCAGCTAGTTGTTTGATAAACTGAGTATCCTTCGAAGAGTAGGTTCAAAAGACTCCTTGGACAACCAAGACCTGACTACAATTCCAGAGCATTCTCAACCACAGTCAGCCCGTAATAACCTCTCACTTTGTGTTAGGTCCTTATAAATGTCAGCTTCCTCTTAGAAAAATGGGGACAATGCCTGCCTCATAGCATTGCAAGGAATGTTAAATAAAAGTATATAGGAAGGATTTTCGTTTTCTTTTTTTTTTTTTTTTTGAGACAGAGTCTCTCTCTGTCTCCCAGGCTGGAGTGCAGTAGCATTATCTCGGCTCACTGCAACCTCTGCCTCCCGGGTTCAAGCAATTCTCCTGCCTCAGCCTCCAGAGTAGCTGGGACTACAGGTGCACATCACCATGCTGGGTTAATTTCTGTATTTTTAGTAGAGAAGGGAGTTTGTCCTGTTGGCCAAGCTGGTCTGGAACTCCTGGCCTCAGGTCATCCACCTACCCTGGCCTCCCAAAGTGCTTAGATTACAGGCATAAGCCACCACGCTCAGTCTACAGGAAGGATTTCTACAGCGTGTTCATTGGGAAGTAGCTGTTGCTGCTCTGATTTTGGTTCTTTTACTTAAAGCATCCTCTTCCAATACGAGGTCTCTGGAATTTTGGAAAACATTTCATAGGACTAACTTGAACTCTTAAATAGCTTAAGGATGGTGAGGAGGGTAACATAAAAATAAAATTCTTCAAAACAAACACAACCCAGTGTATGACCCAAACTCTAACTCTTCTTATTTAAAGCTTTCTCTGATTTAGGATCCAACAACACTTTGCAGGGCGTTTCTGTGTTTGCTCAAATCTGGGAACAGGGGAGCCTCACACATCAATGCTTTCACTGACTGACCTCACTAACCATTTCATCTCTTGGGGATATTCTTTCAGATGTCTTTTCTTCCGACATTCCGTCCTTTTGTTTGATGTTTGTCCTCACATAAGTCCACTTTAATGAGTGAGATAATATAATTATCATCCGAATTTGTTTCTGTCCTTTAGTGCCCAGCTTCTCCTTGCAGAGCCATGGCTAGGACAACCATGTGTTCCCCAGCATAAGACACTGGCTGGGGTCAGCCTTGTTGAGGGGCATAAGTTCCTCTCGGGTGACAATGGCAAGTAATAATTGTGGAAGGTCATACTCTTAAGCCACCAAAAGCAAATCCTCTTTTATTGGTCCTCCACATTTGGTAGGATCAGACATTCAGATCCAAGGCATCAGCCAGGAAGTCAATGGAATTGAAGTCTAGGAAGTCAGAATTTGGGAAGAGATGGGTTCAGATGGTGGATGTACAGTTATCAAGCCATGAGTAGAGTAAGATTCTGGAGACATTCAGCAGGATGGTGGCTGGTAAGAGAATTGGAAAGTTGAATGTTGCTTTGGCACTTGATTAAAAGCAGATTGTTGTGAGCTGAGTTGTCATGGAAATCTCAGTGGACTAGAAAGCTCACTGCAGGTTTGAGGCCTGCAATTATCAGCTATGTGACCTTGAGCAAATCACTTAACCTCTTTTATTCTCTGTTGTCTTTTTCATCTCCAAAATACAGATAATAATGGGACATAATAAAAACTGCAAAGACATTTTCTTTTTTAACTGAGGAAATATATAGAAGTTTATATTTTTAGACTGAACTTGTAAACTATTCTCATGTAAAGAATTCATGTGAAGTGCTTTGCAAGGTGGTGGCTTGTAAATGTTGATTAAAACATCTTCAAGTCAGCATTTCAGTAATGTATTCTGATGGCCTTTTTTAAAGGACAAAGAGGTTAAGCATCTTGACCAAGGTTATGCTGCTGGTAAGTTCACCCAGGCAGTGTGGCTCCTGAGCAAGTGTTCCTTCCCATTATGGTCCACATCCTCCACGGATGAGGGTCCTTACAGTCACAGTGGCTTATCTGCGTTCAAAAGGCAAACGCATCAGGTTGGTTTCCGAGAGGTTGATGACAGCTACTCAGAGTTCTCACCTGACACCAGGACAAAAGAGTGATTGTGGCACTTTCTGATACCACTTCCTTTCTCCTACTTTTGAGCCTTCACACATGCCTTTTTCAACGCTTAAATTTATGATATCTTCCCTCTTCCGTGCCAAACTGAATCTCTCCCTTCCTTTAAAATTCTCAGCTGAATCCTCAGGGGCACAGAGAGTGGGAATTGAAATGTTTTTCATCAGCATTTCCAGGATATTAAAAAAAATGTCCAGAAAAATCAACCCCATCCCAAAACCCTGTTTATTTTATTGGCATAGACACAGACCCTACAACCTGTGGTCCTACCCTGAAGGCTCACCAAAGAAAAGCAGAAGTCCAGAGATGTGTAGTATCAAGAGTGAAGCATCTGTGACTTTAGATGGTTTAAAAGGGTATCTTATTTGATAGCAGCCAATAAAGCAAGAGACAGCACCAGATCAGATAAGAAAGAACATCTCCAGCCAGAATTAAACAGGCTATTTTGGGATATGTCAAAAGGAGTAAAGCTAGATTGGAAATGACTGCAAAGGTGATTAAATAGGTGAGAACAAAGAGAACACTTCCTGAGTTCTGGCTAAGAAGGGAAAAATTCTTAACCATTTTTTAATTGTACTTCATAATTAGCCAAGTCACAAATGCTATGGCTTGGATTAAATGATCTTTCTTAAGGCAGAAACTGCTACGGATTTTTGCTAGGGAAAGTGTTGGGGGTTGGGGAATGGAGGGAGTGCTGACACCCTTTCGATTTGTATAGCGATTTAAGAACCCAGGGTTTATAAGCATGTTCGTTCATAAAGCACATTCTGAAAGATACTGCTTTTCTATTTTTGCTTTCATTTCCCTTTCCAAAGGAAATGAAAAACAGCGATGGAAATTTTTCCAGAGGAAAAACATCTCAACAAACAGTGAAGCAAACAGTCACTGGAAATTGCTTATGAAGCTCCTGGAGATAACGGATGTATGACATCATAGTTACATTACAACATCTTCAATGACAAGTCGTAAAAAAGCAAGGCAATGCTGAAGTTTCATCTGAATGAGTTATTCCACACTAAATCTTCTTAATTAGTATCACAGAAAGCATGGAAAACAGGTTAATTACTTACAGAAATAAAACAATAAAATCACCTCTAACAAGCATGCATATAGTATATCAATGTACAATTTCTGCTGGAAAAGCAAATCCTCTCCAGATTAGAGGGAGTTCAGAAAGACTGAGAAAAAGAAGACTCTTGAATAACTAGTTGCTTACACCTTTATTCATTTCTTGAACATTTATTTAGCACCTGTTATGTGTAAGATTCTTTGTTCATTGATAGGACTGCAAAAAAAAGAGTCAAAGGACACTATCTGCCCTCATAAGGCTTGCAAGCTAGGGAAAAAATCTCTCCCTTGTCTACATATCTCTATGTGATTTCATTTGGTTTATGACTTTAAATAAGCTCTACATGCAGACTAATTTCTGATTGATATTTCTAGCCTGACCTCTACCATGAGCACAGAACCCACATACTATCTAGGTCTAAGAAGGCCCACAGGTTATCTACACAGATGTCTAAGAGGGCTTGGCTTTCTAAGTAACTGTATCCAAATCAGAGCCGACCATTTCCCCCATTCCTTCCTCAGTCCTTCAACCTCTACTATGGTTCAAGTCCATCAGCAGAAATAGTTGATGTGGAAGAGAAGGGACTTACAAATAGGCCCAAGAGGGCCCCACACTTGTTGTAATGTTCTGTGGTCTTGAAATCCTTAATTTTTTTCTTTGAACTTGTGTTTTGTAAGAGAGGTTTGATGGTACAATGGAGCACGTGTTAGAAAGCGAGACACACAGATCAAAGGCAAATCTTGGTATTTTAGCACCTTTAATGGCATTTCCCCCTGCTTTTTTAACAAAAGGTTTTGTATTTTAATTTTGCGCTGGGCCCCTGTGAGTGTTAATACTGAGTATCAACTTGATTGGACTGAAGGATGCAAAGTATTGATCCTGGGTGTGTCTGTGAGGGTGTTGCCAAAGGAGATTAACATTTGAGTCAGTGGACTGGGAGCTGCAGACAGACCCACCCTCAATCTGGGTGAGCACCATCTAATCAGCTGCCAGTGCAGTTAGGATAAAAGCAGGTAGAGGAATGTGGAAGGACTAGACTGGCTAAGTCTTCTGGCCTCCATCTTTCTCTCATGCTGGATGCTTCCTGCCCTTGAGCATCAGATTCCAAGTTCTTCAGCTTTTGGACTGTTGGACACCAGTGATTTGCCAGGGGCTCTTAGGCCTTCAGCCACAGACTGAAGGCTGTACTGTCAGCTTCCCTACTTTGAGATTTTGGGACCAAGGCTGGCTTCCTGGCTCCTCAGCTTACAGATGGCCTATCATGGTACTTTACCTTGTGATCGTGTGAGTCAATTCTCCTAATAAACTCCCCTTCACATATACATCTATCCTATTAAGTCTGCCCCTTTAGAGAGCCCTAATACAGCCCCTAACTTAGTCAGCTTGAGCTGCCATAACAAAATACCATAGACTGGGTGGCTAAAGTAACAGACATTTATTTCCTATCGTCCTGGAGACTGGAAGTCCAAGATCAGGTGCCAGCATGGTCAGGTTTTGGTGAGGGCTCTTCTCCTGGCTTGCAGAGGGCTGCCTTCTTGCTTTGTCCTCACACGAGAGACAAAGAAAGCTCTGGTGTTTGCTGGTGTTTCTTCCTCTTCTTATAAAACCATGAATTTCATCATGAAGCTCCACCCTCAAGACCTCATCTAATTCTTATTACCTCTCCAAGGCCCCACCTCCTACTAATATCACACTGGGAGTTAATTTGACATATGAATTCTGGAGGGATTCAAACATGCAATCTATAACAGCTCCATATATTGAGTAGCTGATCCTGTATAAGAATATTGTGCAAATGAGATGTAGGCAAAGTGACCCTTACACTGTGCCTGCCCTCTATGCTAGGTATGTGAACCTACTGCATGTCTATGCTCCTTGCTTTCTCCTGTGTGTTTTAAGTTGATTTGAGTATCAGCATTTGGTCTTTGTCTTCCAGGACCACTGGTATAACTTGCCTGGTGGTGGACTTGGAGGATACTGTTGCATCAGGGCATTTCTCCACATGATAGCTCCTGCCTGCTGGACAGGTCCTCTCTTGACTATGTGTATTCTCCAGAGGAGCAGGTGATGACACCCTAATGTTTTCTTATCATTTCAAAATAATGGGTTATATTTACACCACTCAATAACTGATGAAGGGTCTTTTTGACAATCCATGAAATGATTGAAAAAGAAAAATGATGTACAGTAAATGTCTTATTGCAACCTTCTGGTTTGGAAACCAGGGCTTGCTCTGTTCCATAGGATTCGACTATTTCATTTGATTTCTCTATTGACACAGCCACTGAAGATTTTGCATGTTAAATTTCACAACTTTCCACTGACATTTTAAAACTCTCACTCCCCAAAAGCAGAAGTGTTTTTTAAATCCCAAGAGTACTCTTTGAAGAAAATCTCTTCCCCCTCACAGTGCTTGTTAGAAGAATGTAGTATAATATATTTTCCAAAGTACAACTAATTGAAGCACTTTGTCTTTCTTAGTTTTCTGCATTTCAAAATACCTATTGTGTATGTAATCTTATAGATCAGATATACCTTTATGTATTTGGGAATTTCCCCATTTCTCAATTTTTAAAACTGTCCAGGAAAGCTGCATATATCTGGGGACATGGCATCTCAGGAAAATGTATCTCTAAGACCACAGAGATCATAATGAGGTATGCTTTGGTATAAAATAACAACAGGGAAGTGAAGAATTACCCTACTCTTCACTTAAAAAAATAGGCATCATAGGTTGCCACTTCACATAATGTCTTAATAGTCGCCCATTTAATTATGTAAATCGTCAAAGAGGACTGCTGTTTATGGTAATTTGCACGTGTGGCGGTCTGCTTCCCAAGGTAAGCTAATTTAAATCAAATTATAACTAAAGGAGATTTACCACTTGTTGATTTAGACAGACAATCATTTATAACTCCACCAAATGGCTAGTGAAGACTGCAGAATTTCAAAAGTGAGGTGAAACAGTAGTGATCCTGCTGTGAAAGGAATCAGCTGAAATGCTCTGGAGGGATTTAGGATTCCCATTGATGTCAGCAAGAACTGAAAGCAGCCTTTCTTGTGAGGGAAGTGATTAGTGAATACCGTTGACCCTCACTACCTCCACATTCAAGTCTTCCTTTGCACATGAAGTTAAAGGCTGTTCTCCCCAACTAATTTACCACTCTCTTTTGATACGAATCCAGCACTCTTCAGAATCTGCCTGCATTCTGGTTGCAAAGTTGTGCTAAGTATTAAACGTAATTGAGAAAAGACCATTGTAAACTGCTCAAGTGTTTGAATGTCCCCAGCTCTTTTCTTTTTTTGTAAACCATTAAAGATAGTCCATTTCAGTTTGAGAAACTAAGCATGTGCAAATTCATTCTTTGTCTTACGGGCACATTTATTACAGAGCAAATGCCCTCTTTAGCTAATGAAACTGGCTATGTGGACTATGATAGACCAAGAAAGCTACCCAAGTCCTGAGGGAGCCTAGTCCTCCTAAATGCAGACAATGTACCCATGACAAGGGCTACAGCTTGGCTTCAGCAACCGGGAGGATGAAGATAGCAAACTGATTAAGAACGTAGCTATAAGAATCAGGGAGAGTGGGGTCCAAATATCTATCTTGCCTCTCACTTGCTAAAAGACTAAGAAATTTGCTAAACCTCTCTGAATCTCAGTGTCCTTAAGAAAAGATAGCATTAATTATACCTGCTCCATAAGATTTATGTAACATGCCAATGCAGATAAAGCACAAAGCTTTACATAAATGTTCATCTTCAAAAACAGAAGCTATGAATAACAATGACAACATTGTTAATAATGCAGTGTCATGCATGGAAATGGGCAGCTTCTAACATATTTATGAGTAAAGAGTTAAGATAGCCTTTTCCCTTCTGCATGAGAATTTGACCTTCATTTAAATTTCACACTGGGTTTACCTGTTAAGGTTGTCTATGCTGCTAACCAGTATTGTTTACAGTAACACAAATCCCATGATTAATACTGGAGGGCCTATGCATAAGCTATATATATTTGACAGGAAGTCACACTTGGGGTCTTCCTGAGTGTGGTGAATTTGTAACTGACATGGTCTTTGTGAAGACCCTGGAAATTATGCCTACATTGCCGTCACCTCAAGAGATAATGGCTCTTGTGGGAATGAGGCTTTTAGGCACTTGGCCGATGTGGATCTCATCTCCTTGCATCTGGGCCATGCTGCACAGAATTCCCACAAAGACTCTCACAGAAAAGAAATACCTCAGGTTGTCCTGCTGGCATATTTAGTTTCCCATCAAGGTCCTTGAGTAAGTATGATGTCCAGTATCTCCTAGGCTAATATCGTGAGTCTGCATATTTAGCTGAGCCCAAGAAAACTCCCTGTAGACACTGCAGATTATTTTAATTGTTTGACGATCAATGCATATACTTCAAGGATAAGATTGTGATGATGTTAGAATAATGTAGGTTCTAGATTCCACTGTGAGTGCTTATGAAATACCAGAATTTTCCAATGCCCATATATGTTTTCCTACTTCCCTGAGAGAAACATTTCTGCTATTGATGATTCTTTGGGACTGGCAAAGCCATTTGTGGAGGCCAACTGAAGACTTCTTTATTGGCATCAATTCAGAAATGCAGTGTTCTCAATATGCCACATGCAGGTGCCCGAACAGGACTAAATAACATCCCTGCAGGATAGGAGTCTCCCTCTAGAGACATAAGTCGTGGCTATCTGAATGGCCAATGGCAACTGAGGATGTCCCTTGTTTTCATTGGAAGCCTTTGTTTCCCTGGTGACAACCTTTCTTAACTGGAGTTTCTGCAGAGAATTAAGCCTGAACTCTCTAAAGCATCTGTATTACATTCCTGCTGTTGCCATAAAACATTATCACAAAGTTAGTGGCTAAAACCAACAATATTTACTATCTTTGACTTCTGGAAGTCAGAAGTCAGAATTTAGCCCAGAAATTTCCCAGGGCTAACTCAAGATGTCAGCAGGGCTGTGTTCCCTTTGGAGGTTCTGGAGTGTAGAGGGAATTCGTTTCCTCACTCTGCAGTTCCTAGAGGCTGCTTGCATTCCCCAGCTTCCGGTAATCTTTCACTTCCTCCATCTTCAAAGCCAGCAGCATAGCATATTCACATCTGTCCCTGCCCCTGACCCTCCTGTCTCCTTCTTTGATTTATAAAAACACATGTGATTAGACTGAGCTCACCCAGGTAATCTAGGATCATGTCCCCACCTCAGGATCCTCAATTTAATCACATCTTCAAAGTTCCTTTTGCCATATACAGTAACAGATTCATAGTTCCAGAGATTAGGCAGCGAATATGTTTGGCTGGGAGAGGCCATTATTCTGGCATCTGTTGCTTTTGGTAAATTTTTCTTTTGTGCAACTAGAATGGTATTACTTATGTGTCATCCTCAGAAGAATTGAGAAAACTGTCATTCAGATCGTTTTCTGTGTCCTATGTTTCAGATGAGGAACCTCAGTTGTGAATGAGTGGTTGGTGGAAATGGTGAGAACAGCACCTTAAATAAACAGGCAATGAGATTCTTCAGGGACAGTAGTTTTACAGTTTTTTTTTAAAAAAAACTGGACAGAGAAGGATGGCAAAGGAAGTGGGTGTTGGGAATTAAGTGTGAGCCCAGGGAAGCATATGGTGGTGTTTATAAGATGCATTTTGGGGAGTAAATATATCTATGAAGAGAGAGATATTGAGGGAACAGAGGTGGGGGAAAGTGTAAATATGACTAACTGGTGGTTCCAATTCTGATTTTTCTAAAAATGTACCAACTATCAAAGTTGTCTTTCTTTTCAAAAAATCTAGCCTTTATTCTAATGACCCTTGCATACTTCAGTGGAGACTCCCACAAGAAACATTCAGCAAAAAATGCATTTGTGTAGAAATCATACAATAGCTAGTTTCACTCCTCTTACAAAAAAAAAAAAAAAATCAATAGTTGGTTCTGTCCCTAAATTTCATCTTGGGCCTCTTTGTGAAATGTGCAGTTCAATTTAGTGTTCATAGGTCATTCCAGCCAGTGTGGGTTTATTGCAATTCAGTATTAATTTCCAGCCAACTGGAAACCAAAGTACTCCAGTTAGACAGAGTCACCTCTCCTCAGTCTGCTTGACATTGCCTTTTAAACAGTAATAGGAACCGCTGTCTGATGGATTGATCCTTGGAAGCATCACATAAGCTCCAGCAGGAAGGCTGAAAGACTCATTACTATCAGGACTTATTTAGAGCTGAGTGAAGCCCTTAGTATAAACTTTAGGCTACCTGACCTAGCATTTAGGATGTTTTCCATCCCAAGAAACAGTTCCACAGTGGTAGACAAGAGGCCTGGCTTTGGCCATAGCTCTGCCAGTATCCAGTGTGTATGGAAAAAAGAGCAGCTCAGAGAGCAGAGGAAAGGAGGCTGGCTGTGCGGGTTACTGATGACTTACTGGGGGGAAGCTTTTATGATGAACTACTGTCTGGTAGAGGACTCGGAATATCTCACAGCTTAAGAGGAAATATCCTCAAAAGAGAAGGCAGGACAAAGGGGTTCACTTATTCGACCCTGGTAAAATGAAGAAGGGCCAAATTTAGGAAGGAAAGCTCATACTGGAGGCAAGAATCTTCTTGGAAATAATGAGAATTGGGTGACTGTAGAGCTGTATGTGCACATTTGCAAACTCTTGACTCTGCTTCTGAGTTGCATCCTCCTGCTTCTCGGTTATTAATTGTAAATGGGAGCTAAAATTGCAAACGATAGGAAAAATGGAAGAAAAACTTGGTCTAGTAGGGAAGACAGATTCCAAAACTTGTAAAAAAAAAAAAAAAATATATATATATATATATATATATATATATATAAAACAAACTGATATAAATACTATGAAGAAACAAGATGCTGAGAGAATCACAGGAGGTTATCACCTACTAATGTCTTCACAAAAGACCTGAGGAATCGATACTTAAGTTAAAATTAGGAAGAACAGCCCTGCAAAGGCTTAGAGCTTGACAGAATTACATTTTTAAATGTCTTGAGGTATGAAAGAGCTTGTCCTGTTTGAAGAACTAAAAAAGATAAAATAAAATAAAACCGCGGTGAGGCTGGTTCAAGGTGAGCAATTGAGATGGGGGTGGAAAGGCATATGTGGTGGATTACTTTTAGGCAAATATTCATCCCCTCCTTCCTACCCAATTTCATGAAATGAATATACTTGGCTACTTCACTGCTGTTGGACTTGGCCGTGTGACTTGTTTTGGTTTCATGGTGGCTCAGTACACTTTGCTAACCCTTTAGTTTGGGCTCAGCTATGTCTTTAGTTAAGGGGACTTAAGCAAATATAATGCAAGAAGAGGTTTAAAATATGCTTACACAGTTGGGCTCACTCTATTGCTCTTCTGTTACTGTGGTGAAAGACCATGTACTAGATTGTCCACTGGTAACAGGAAGATGAGGGATGCGTAGCAAATATGGACCCAACATGCAGCTTGGATTCAAGACCAGCTAAGCCCCACCGAGATCAGCCTCCTCCAACTGATTTCCAGATTCTTAAGATTAAATAATTATCACTTTAAGCCACTGAGTTTTGGGGTAGTTTGTCAGTCAGTACTACTATGGGAATAGCTAACAGAGAGAGTATATAAAGATCATCTAAAAGAGCTTGTGAAAAAACAATTGAAGTATTTTAAGTAGGGAGTGATGTAAAATTAATTATGTTTATGGAAGCTCACTCTGGCTGCTGGGAGAGGTCATTAGGAGCAAAGAGTTGGAACAGTCCTTTTGGATAGAAAGGTAGCAAGGAGTAAAATGGAAGTGAATATATTTGAAATAAATCTTGGAGGCAGAACCAATATTACCCACTAATGAGCTACATACACAGAGAGAGAAAAGTGAAGAACTAAAGGGTGACTCCCAGATTTCCAGCCTAAACAACCAGGTGGAGAGTTAAGACACTTTGGGCTTTCCATGTTGCTACTTTTTTTCTACAATAATAACTTTAATGGTTATGCAGTCAGTTGGCATAGGGTAAGTTACTTAATCATTACTTTATGTTGAAGGTTTGCATTGAAAGTTTATTTGCATCCAGCTTTATCTTTTACCATAACCTCAACAGTTAACCTCTAAGTACATTAAAGTTTTGTGTATTTTAGATGTCTTTTTTAGGGGGTGAGTGGATTCCCAGAAATGGAATAAGTGGGTCAAAGCATTTCAGTGATATCCCCCGCCCCCCCACCCAGAGTTCACTTCTCCTGTAGGCAGAAAGTAGAATGTGAAATATGGAAAAAACACCTTCACAAAGAACAACGTATTTTGCTTTGGTGAAATGTCACAGTCTCCTTAAGGCGGCTCCTAATAATAGCAATAGTCAACCTTTATATGATGTTTAATATGTGCCAGACACTATTCTAGGCACTTTATATATACATTAACTAATCTAGTCTCACAACAGTTCTATGAAGTAGAGACTAATACTATTCCCATTTTACATACAAGAAAACTGAGGGAGAGATGCTAAGTTGCTTCTAGGAACATGAACAGCTTTATAGAATTCACTGTGTCTGTGGTACGGATGATGCTAAGACATTTGTTTCACACATTTGTTCACCATAGGTGCCTTATTTGGACCCGCAGAAAAAAATCATTACTTACTTTTGCGCCAAATAATCCTTATGCTTACTGAAATGGCGGATTTGTACCTAATGAGTTTTGTACCAAATAATCGTGTTTCTCCTAAGCAAATGGCAGATTTTTATTGGTAAGATTTTATAACTGATTAAGTTCTACCTCCTAGAAAATCTGGAGCCAAATGTCTAACCCATTTGTGGCAAGTGTCTAAATCTTTATGTCTTTCATATTTTCATTCCTGCATCTCCATTATGCCTCCTCCTATCTCCTTTTCTCTTTTACATTTAATTTATACAGTGGTAGATTTTATATATCCTTGAAAGCTTCCTGACCATAAGAGACAGAAATAAGTATAGGAGTCTCCCCCTTATTCACAAGGGATATGTTCCAAAACCCCCAGTGGATGCTTGACACCAAACCCTATATATACTAAGTGTACAATGTTTTTTTGATCTGACGGTCAGACAGCTACTAAGTGACTAACCGGTGGGTAGTGCCTACAGTGTGAATACAATGAACAAAGGGAGGATTCAGGTCCTGGGTGGGACGGAGCTGGACAGCACAGGATTTCATGACACTACCCAGAAGGGCCCAAGATTTAAATCTTAGTAATTGTTTATTTCTGAGATTTCTCCATTTTATATTTTTGGACTGTGGCCGACTGTAGGTAACTGCAACTGCAGAAAGTGAAACCACAGGTAAGGGAGGGATGGCTGCAAACAGACTCAGAGAAGCCTCAAAAAAAAAAAAAAAAAAAAAAAGGGATATCAATATAAAAACAACTCAGGCTATGTATACAACTTCCCCAGGATAAATTTTATGGGTATATATTCATTGATTGGTTGTTTGCTCTTAACAACCTTCTCTACCACTTCCAATTTTTTAAGGTAGCGCATATTCCATGGATTTGATCAGGAAATGGTGCCTGAAAGAGCTCCCCACCCCCACTCCTTTTCTACCTATCCCCAGGGAGCCCTGGGACAACTACCAAATAATATAAATAATAATCCTTAAAATAGTAATGTAAGTTTTAGATAATAATGGCACTTATTAAGTGCTTATTACTATTCTAAGTATTAGAACTTAGGCACTATTCTAAGTACTTCATAAAAAATTATTTTATTTAATTCTTACAAAACAACACTATGAGGGTGCTACTCTCCTTATGCACAGGTTACAGATGAAGAGACAGGTTTTAGGGAATTAAGCGACTTTTCCAAAGATGCAGAGCTGGTAAGTGGCAGACCTGAATTTTGAACTAGGTTTGTTGAACACACAAATCTGTGTTGTTAACCACACAATAGTTTTTGTTAACCACACAATAGTTTCTCATATTCCTGGAAAAATGAGATCCCAACTTTATCTAAAATTATTTCTGATTTTTCTTTTTACAATTGCCTGTCCTGATGTAACTGTTACCTGAACTAATCAGTCAGTCACACAGTCAGAAAAAGAAATTAGCATTTACTGAATCTCTCCTTTATACTAGGTGTGAAACTAGACACTTTCAACATTATTCATTTAAACCTCACAACAATTTCATGAGGTTGATATTACTGTTCATATTTTAAACCTGAACATGTTGGGACTCACAAAGTTTATGGTACTAATACAAGGTCACAAAATTAGTAATGGGCAAATCTAGGATTGAATCTGAGTTCCTCCAAATTCATGTTCTGTTTTCTTTCTATTTGTTCCACTAGTAGAGTATAAGCATGACCTTGGGAAAATTACAACTTTAATGCACCTCAACCTTAATATCAGTAAAATGGAATAACAAGGCTTCCCTTAAATTTCCTTGACCGAGTGCTAGAGATGAGCACATATAATTATCAGCTAGGGATATGCTTTGGAATGTATTGCCCACTGCCCTTTCTGGGTTACTGTTCACAAAGGATTTTTGGTGTCCTAGAAGGCAACTTACCTCTGGGGATGTGGTTACATCTGTAAGTTGACTTTGAGTTATTCTGATAAGGGGAAGCCACTGGCAGCATGATGGAGCCACACAGGCAGCAGGGCCCATGGGCAGTGAAGGACAAGGATGGGCTGCCTCAGGGTGGGCCAACACCCACAATGACAGTGTTTGCAGGGGCAGCGTTGTTGCCACTGCTTCCTTCATTGCCATCCCTTACACCTATTGCATTTGCAAATAAACAAAAACACAGATAAATGTTCTTGCCTCTGTGTCTAAGCCCAACTGGCCTGTAGGATATGTTTAATCCTGGCTCAAACAACTCATTCTAGCCTCTGTGCTTATGAAATGGCTATAAGAACGTGCCTGGCAGAACTTCTACTAGTGAAAGGGGAAATGACCAAGGCCTCCAGCTATTGCCCTCTGAAACCTGGCACCAGGTGTTCCCAGAGGTCACGCTTCCCATAGGCAACTGCCAGCCAATGCCTGAGCAGATAGGAATACTAAGACAGGTCCACGCCTAGGAGACATGGGTTCTGCTAACAGCCAACTTTGGCTCCAGGACTCCCCGATGGCCTTGTCAAACTTTCATTAGACTGCACGCCTATCTGGGACCTTTCCCCTCTCCTTCCCTGAAGCCAATCTTGGATTATGGTCTGACATTTCTCCCAGCACCCTCCTCTAACTCCACATTTTTGCTCACAGGCCCTCCACTAACTAAATGCTCACACATTTAATCTCATATTGGTGTCTGCTTCGTGAACACCCTGGGCAAATGCAGCTTATGATGTCTCCTTCTGCTTAGCTTTCTTTTAATTCCACCCTTCAGACCTTCCCCATGGTGCAATAATTGATTCCCCCAAGTCCCTACCCCCAGTTGGAAGCTTTTTCTGTTACCTCTTATCTTCACCACTTTGAGGATATATAAGTTATTTTACCTTAAATTATGGTTATCTGTGTAGATATTTTATCTCTTCTACCAGATGTTGCGCTCCTTGAACCTAATGGCATCAAAACTTATTGATATATTATATCACACTATGCCAGGCATTGTCCTATGGTTTTACATATGTTACACATATATTGAATCCTTGTAAACACTCTGTGAGCTATGCATTATCAAATCTATGTTACAGAGAAGAAAATTAAAGCCCAGAGAAATTAAATGACTTGCCCAATGCTGCACAACTAGTTAGTGTTAAAACTTATTTTGAATTTAGGCTTTTAGACTAAATCCTATGCTCAAATTATTATTCAATCCCTGTCAAAATTCCTTGCTGACATAATGAGTGCTAGGTAGCTCATCCTGTTTCTTATCTTAACTCCTTGGAAGCAGAGGGCTAAATTTTATGCCTGGTTGGAGCAGATGTCCTTGAATTGGGATTCAGTTACAGTTATCATTCCCCAGTTCCAAATTTATTGTATAATTCTTGTTTTTTTAAAAAAATTCTTTATTGCTGTAGTTCTAAGGTATATGAGTCTTTTTCTGGGGGGAGTAAGCAGATATAAAAAGCAAGGAAGAACCTCTGGACCTGTACACTTTGAGTTCAGACGTGTATGAATACAGAGATATATTTCTCTGTCAAAGTCAAAGCAGGCTATGAAAAATAATCTCAGGGAAAGCAGAGGTCAGGGGGTGCTTTTCTCTCTTAAAACAAAAAGAAATGATGTTTTACAAATTCACACAGCAATTTGGTTATGGAAATTAAAATGAAATTCGGTATTCCCAGTTCCCAGAACAAAGACCATGTTGCCTTCACAGCAGAATGGAACAGTATAATGTCTACTATGACTATACCAACATGTATATTCATGTGTCTTGAGACAAGGTATTGTAAATGGAAACCAGGTCTATGAAGCCCCTTACTTGACTTAATGGCACTTATCTGCTCTTGAATTCTTTATTACAATGTTCTGTTTGTAGTGTAAATTGCATTATTAAGTATTGATGAAAATTCCTAAAACTACCGCTCTATCCAAAAGTTGGATGCAATATTTGCATGAGTTATGAAAACTGTTGTATATAATGAGTCAGAACACTGCCTTATGAGTTCTATGGTAAAAAAAAAAAAAAAAAAAATTACAGTCCAGCTCCATGAATGTAATTATTCAGGCACCTCATCTGATTTATCATCTTGATGAGAAACTAAGCCATGAAATATTCTCTGCTAGAAATCAGCCTTCGTTCATTTTGCAAATACACTTGAGAGAAGCAGGAGGGGTGAGAAAAAACAACAAATGATCTGCCAGGACTAGAGGAAACATATTTCTTTTTCTTACCAAAAAAAAAAAAAAAAACTTTAGTAATCAAACGTTAATTCTGAAATAGATAAATGGGAAAATAACTACACACTGCTCTATATGGTTTTGGCAGTGTGAGCCTGACTCTGAGCTAGAGATGTTTGCTTTCACACCTCTTATTCAAGAGCAAAACCTAAGGGTGGGGGACACAGAGGGAGGAGCTTCTGGGCATGAGGCGTGGAGGCGAGGCGTTTGGAGCTCTCCACTCAGACATCCTCATATGCTACAGTTGGTAGCTGATTAGTCCTTTGCAGGCTGCAGGGCCTCTGTTGGCCCCTGCTCACTGCTCATTGCACAAATTAGTGAAAATGAGTCACAGCATGTGCAAGCAAGCAGGGCTGATGAAATCCACAGAGGTCAGCTTGCTGAGAAATCCTTTCAAAGGCAAACAGGAACTTCTGACAGATGGAAGAGTGGGAAGCAGATAAAGATGTTTCAGGGAAAAGAGAAAGGTGAAGCGGGAAAAGAACCAAGCTTCTGAGCTCGAAACAACAAGAGACTGCCTAGTGAATAGGCGCTCGAAAGGCAGCAGATATTTTGAATTTGCCCTTTTTTCCCAATCTGTTTTAAAGTAGCTCTTATGCACTGCTAAACATGCATACAATGTTTGGGCTTTTCTGTTCCTTTAATACAAGTGTTGTCACTGAGTTGGGAGGAGCTTGTGTGAAAGCTGGCAGTTGCCTATCCTGATTTGTGGGAAAACTTAAACCCTGCTACTTTGGTCTTTGTGAAGGTCCCTGGAATTCTTAACATTTAAAAAGTATTTAAAGGGCCAGCCAAAAATGAAACTGGGTATAAGCAAGAACGGAGCCTATTGTAAATGAGATCGTGGAAGAACACTGTGTGTGTATCTGTATATATGTGCATGTGCTTTGTGGAAGCAGGAGCCTGAATTTGGGTCTTGAGGCACACAGAGATGCTTCTGAGAACAATGAACAATTGTTATAGGAAATGGAATGTGTGCTAAAATTTCTTAGCATACTAGGGACCTGCCTCTGGAATCGGACATAACAGAGTTGGAGTACCAGTCTTATTCCTTGATATGTCAATCTGGGCCACTAGCTGACCTCTCTAGCTTCAATCTGGGCATTAGCTAACCTCAAAGCTTCTATTTTTATTATCTTACAAAATGGGATGATTTTAATATTTAACTCAGGGTCCTTATGAGTTAAAACTGGTAAAGCATATAGCTCATTGCCTGACCAATAGAAAGCAATCAATAAATTATGATGACTATTATTTTTACTCCTCTTCCTCCTACTACTCCTCCTCCGCCTACTCCTCCTCCTCTTACTACTACTACTGTGTTGTACCAAGCCCTTGGCAGTGTCACATGTGAAAATACCAGAAGCCTGATCTCAAAGTGAAAGAGTATGCCCCCTTGAGGAAGGCCAGCACTGGTCGGTTTCAAAATCAACTAGGAGCCAGGGAATAGGAGTTAGAGACAAATCATAGTGCCGATGCCCATTTCCCCTCGGCATGGGAGGCACTATCATCTCACATCCTCCTGTACTTTCTGTATGCGCCATCTGAGTTAATGAATTATCAAGATGAATCAGAAGCTCTGCTAGAAACCTTTGCCCACAACTCTTCCCAGATGAGCTGAGGCTTGAAGAAACCAGGATCATACCTCCTTAACCATAGGGAATCATCATCTTCTATGTCCTTGGAAATAGACTATCAGCTTAGAACCACTAAGTTGCATCAAAGCTGTAAGTGCCAGATGGCTGAGATACTCTGTCCTCGTTGGGACAGGCACAAAGGGAAGTTCCCTGGATCATTTTGAGGGAAAAAAATTAGGACCAGGCTGGGTGTGGTGGCTCACGCCTGTAATCCCAGCACTTTGCGAGGCCAAGGGGGGCAGATTACCTGAGTTTGGGGGTTCGAGACCAGTCTGGCCAACATAGTGAAACCTGTCTCTATTAAAAATACAAAAATTAGCCTGGTGTGGTGGCAGGCACCTGTAATCCCAGCTACTCAGGAGGCTGAGGCAGGAGAATCGCTTGAACCTGGGAGGCAGAGGTTACAGCGAGCCCAGACCATGCCACTGCCCTCAGCCTGGGCAACAGAAAAAGACTCCGTCACCTGTCTTCACCAAATGGTACTATAGGACTAACAAGCAAGAGTTAAGTGCAAGCAGAGGGTTGTCCCTCTGACCCATGCTTTTCTCGTTTCAACTAGTAGACTTCACATTCTGTGAGGAAAGAAACTTTGTCTTAGCCATGTCTGTATTCTACCTATATTGAACAGCATTTGTGTGATCTTACACAGTTCTATAAATGTATGTGGACTTGCTTTTACTTTTAAAGAAATCTCTTTTTGTATAAACATGCCTTTGTGATCCCCTTCTTAAAAGGCTTGATTCATGACGTAATTGTTTATTTGCAAGATAGATAGTTTATATAGTAATACTATTATTTATTTCTTTTTCCATGTTAATATGGCGATACTCTACAAAAAGCAAGCAATAGTGATTCTTCACCTCTTTGTATCTTTCTTTATTTCATCAAATATTCCCTTACCAAGAAGAAAAGCAAAATGCAAAATATCCTCAGAACATTCACAGGGTCTTATCCACCTGTGCCCTCCCTAAACGCAATACAGACTCTGACTCAGACTAAATATTCAACGTATCTTCACTAAATGAAGAGCAGAGAGCGGCTGGGTAGGACAAAGACCATTTCTAACTATGCACAAGAGGAGTTAGCCCATGTGTCCCCAATGACTCCTTAGTCACCCCTCAGAAGGTTTGTTCATGGTGGCTACAAGTTCAATGTAAAATGTTAAAGTTTACAACTCATTTTTCCTATAACTTTATATTAATATCATCACGTCACCTTGCATTTACATACAGTTGTCTGTTTTCTTCTTTTAGAGTTTGGTCACAACTGTTATTTTACTCATCTTTCCTCTGCTAAAACATATTTTAATTGATAATAAACTCCAGGATGCCCCCTTTGATAGACCATCCTGAAATTTTTAAGAAAGCCCTTCAAGTCACTCTTTTAAGAAAGCCCTGTTACAGGACCATCTTCCCATTGATCTTTATTGGAGTATCCCCAGGGTCACAGGTGTAGCTAGTATGTCCCTGGGTCTGGAGCATGAATTAGGTTGGTTTCAGGAACTATGCTATAGGTGTCACTCCAGAGACTGTGCAATGGTTATCTGTGATGAGTGCTTGTTCAAAAATAAAAATAGCATCTGTTGGCTGTTTCCAGTAATGAGCTAAAGCCACGAATATGATGCCTCTAATTGGATTGCTCAAATTTCTGGTTGAACCTATGAATTTGCTTTGAAATGGTTTATTCTGGAGATTGTAAATCTACCACAATCCATTGTAATTTTGCAGCTGTTTTAATTTTCTCTTTTTAGCATTTTGTTTATCATCACTAGGGACTGGAGTCATGGGTGAGGTATGATCACCTCCAATTATTTTGACTGGAAGCTCTAGAGTTGCCTTCAATTGACTCCTAAGTGTAGGGTCACCTTTGAGCCTGCCTTCATCATTTTATTACAATAGTTATTTCAATAGAATATCTTTATATCGACTGATCTTTACTTGACTGACTTAATATATCATTGAACTCTAAAATACACGTAATGAGACATTCCACATGTTAAGTTCTCTCCTTCAGCAGATTCTCATTAGTAAGCCTGTATACTTCCATGCCCATAAAATGAGTTGTCTACATTCTAGTAGTCGCTTGTATATGTTCCTAAATCTGCTTATGTAGCTATTTTATTTACAGCATTTATAAAATTGGATTAAAATAAACTAACCAATAAAATATGAATATGAAAATAAAGAGCTATTATTATGGAAATTGCATTGATGTGGATTCTTCTGAAGGCATGTCCCATAAGAACCTGTCAACAAATTCTGTAGAGGTAATGCAACTGCAAATGTTTTTGGGGAAAAATAAAAGCCAGAGTAGGAGACTGTGTCTACATTGCTTAGCAAGTGCGTCAGAGTTCTGATCTTGCTTCCAAGCGACTGAACCTGGAAACTGATGATAATATATAGGGGTGTGGTTAATGCAAAAGAGTCATTAGAAAGAAGAGAGACTCGAACTCAAAGAGAATACTCTGGCATTATGTTGAAAATTTGTGATCGGGTGTATGTTTATAGGTTTGAAGTTAAAAGAAAATGCTTAAGGTATATTTTGTAATTCCTTTTTTCAGCTCTATTTTTGATTAACCAATCAAACTATGGCAGATGTAAGGGCTTCTTCTATATTTCTAAATGTGAAACTTACTCAGGCTAAAAAATAAAATCTTGGCCGGGCATGGTGGCCCACGCCTGTTATCCCAGCACTTTGGGAGGCCGAGGCAGGTGGATCACCTGAGGTCGGGAGTTCGAGACCAGCCTGACCAACACTGAGAAACCCCGTTTCTACTGAAACTACAAAATTAGCCAGGCGTGGTGGTGCATGCCTGTAATCCCAGCTACTCAGGAGGCAGAGGCAGGAGAATTGCTTGAACCCAGGAAGTAGAGGTTGCAGTGAGCTGAGATTGTGCCACTGCACTCCAGCCTGGGCAACAAGAGCAAAACTCTATCTCAAAATTAAATTAAATTAAATTAAAATTTAAAAAATGAAATCTTATTTTCTGCTCAGCACTTACCATTTCATGTCTCACGTGAAGACTATTTCCCTCATTAAAAGTTCCTCTCCACTGTTCGTTTTTCAAAATCCTATTTAAAGTTCCCCTCTTTCAGGAAGGCATCTCTGATTAATCTCATCTGTGTTTTTGTTGCCTCTGCCTTATATCCTTTTAGCATACATGGCTCAATTTGCCTCATCTCAGTTGCTTATTCTTTTTATGTTCTTCGAAGTATTATATGCTTTTCTTTTCTGTGAGGTTGGTTGGTCTCCCTAAATAGACTACACATTTTTCTAAGGCAAATACTGCTGCTTCTCTACTTAGAAATTTCCCTTAGTGTTTTGATAGTACTCTTTATAAAGTGAGGTTACTCGATGTATCTTAACTGACTTATTATTTTAGAGGTTTAATTGAATGGATTAAATAAATGACTTAATATACACAGATATCTTCCTTTCAAATCCAAGTTTTGAGGAAGGCATAGGCAGCTCCCTCAAGCACATTATTTCCATCCTAAAAGCTATAAAAATTTGGTCAGAGAAATGTAAAAGATTTGAATTAATTTATTACTGAGATAATATAAAAGAGGTCTTAACCAGTTAACTGTGTCAATGAAGGCTTTATAAGTTCAAAAGTTCACAGCTGGTTTGGAAATTATGTTCCAGGCTATGGCAGTTACAGAGGCAGAAAAAATTTTCCAACATAATTCTAACCTTTCGGTCTCTGTTTTAAAACAAAATCTCTGGTTGGAGGAGAAGAGAATTATCTGAGAAAATGAAGTGTATGTCTTCTGAGATCCCTTGCCAACTGACTACAAACTGCTTACCTCGACTGTCAGAGTCAATGTGGCTTCCATAATAGCCAGCTTATGTCTGAAAGCAAGATATAAACTTAGGGACTGGCCCAGAGAGCAGCTAATTAAATTTTGTGATATCAGAACAGAGTTTAATACTAACAGAGCTCTCTGTCATTTCAAGTAATCCCATTTCACAGATTGTAGAACTGATTAAGTCAAATCTGGATTCATTTAGCAGAATTTTATCTTACCAAACCATAGTACATTAGGGTTTGGAGGCAGCATTTGGTGGAAAATGATGTATTTAGTCATCTTTATGCAATACTTTGTCCTAGCTGAAATAAGCAAGCTAGTGAGAAGTTTGTCTTGGAAGTGGTCACCAAGTTTGAGGTGCAGAGAATACCCAGGGAAATTTTATTCTATTTTATTTTTGAGACAGGGTCTGGTTCCATCACCCAGGCTGGAGTGCAGTGGTGCAATCTCGGCTCACTGCAACCTCTGCCTTCCAAGGTTCAAGCGATTCTCCTGCCTCAGCCTCCTGAGTAGCTGGGATTACAGGTGCATGCCACCACACCTGGCTAGTTTTTGTAGTTTTAGTAGAGACAGGGTTTCTCCATGTTAGCTAGGCTGGCCTTGAACTCCTGACCTCACGTCATCCACCCGCCTCGGCCTTCCAAAGTGCTGGGATTACAAGCATGAGCCACCGTGCCCGGCCTTTCAATCTTCAACAATGAGAATGTGGGTTTGATTTTTAAATGGAAGCAGAGGGAAAACAACATTTACTTTAAACACACTTCTTTTGGAAGCCACCCTTGCTGAGGACACTGCTTCTATAAAGGAGAGAATCGTGTTTCTATTTCTGTTATCAATCAAGCTGCTTCAAAACTACTTTCAAGGCTCAAGCACGGGCTTTTAAGCCTCCTTCCCATGAACAACATTTCCAGGTAATATATTCAGTGGAAAGGGACCGGACAGTATCAACTTTCACCTAATAACTTTAGTATAAACATGGAGGAGTCTCAGAAAACACAGAGGTATCCCAAACGCCAGTCTGGACAAACACCACCCTCTGACTAAAAGGAAATGCAGTAGTTGTTTTGTGACACGTTCCTACCCTTCTCAACCAGCCATAAAAGCCTTAATTTTCCTCTTAGATTCTTAGGGAAGGGACTAGAGGCCACCTGTGAGACTACACTTACTTCCTAGTAAGTAATTTTCCAGACAAATTTTCCATTTCTATGCCCAGACACTTGCCTGCTTCTGACTCAGCCACTCCTTGCCTCCCTTACTTCAAAACTGACTCCATAGGATGGTAGAACTTCTACTGACAATGTCTAATCCTCCCACTTACTGAGTAATGATCTTTTGTTTTTGTTTTGTCTTTCATTTTATAAGGACTTATTTCCCACATATCCTTCACTGCTTCCCTGAAAGGACTCATGGGCTGTGATACATGTCTCCAGGAAAAAGGTTACCCCCATCCACCCCGATCCTAAGCCGTTGCCCTCTATTTCTCATCCCTGTAGCTCAGGAGGTGCTTAGAAGCAGCTACAAAAGGTTACTATTTCCATCTCATTGAATTGCTAGGAATTACTGAATTTCCCCATGTGGCCACTTGTTCCTATTTTCTGATGTTTCCAAAGATGACATCCAATCCCTGAAATCATTTCATTTGTTAAGACACACATTTATTATTACCATGTAAATTGTATATTTGATTCAAAATCCATGCTAAATGGAAAAATTAGATTATTACTATGATCCTGCATAGATTTTATTATTAATTTGCTCATTTAAAATTTAATAATTCTAGGTGGGTCAAATAAATTATTTACAATTGTATTCTGCCCTGAGACACAAATCCAACATATCTTCAGGTATGCAATTACTCATCGTATACAGCTTCTTTAGAAGTCAAGAGGCTGCCTGGCAAGTAATTATAGGGGGATACAGGACCAGTGATCATTAGTTATCAGGCATCAGTTTGGGATTATTTTAAGTCAAATAGGTTGTTTAAACTACAGTTACAGTAGAAGAACACTAGATGCCTTAATATCCAAATTGTACTTCTGATGTGATCATGGGAAAAATAAGGGGCTAAACAATTTCTCAGTAACAAATTTACAAAGGGTCAACTCAGGGGTTTGAGGAGATTGCTGATATTTAACATATTTTACCCCACAAGAAGGCAAATGCCGTTTAAGCACACATTTCTGGCCGTCCCTACAGTAATGTGTAACCTAATAAGGAGCCAGTGCTCCCCAGCTTCCCATTGTCTGGGCAGAGTTGTTTATCTTTCTTTAGCAAGCTCTGCAGAAAGAAGAGCAGTTTTCCAAAACTTAGATGAACAGTCTGGGTTTACAAAATAGCATTTTGGTTTTCTCACAGTAGCAATTTTAGGCGACACTAGTGCTGGGCTAGAAAGCTGAACACAAGTCATAAACAACCATTCATGTAACCACCGGGTGGACATGATGATGGAGCCAACTTTTATGTTCAACATCTCCATTGTGAAACCAGTTTGGCATCTGGTTTTGTAAAAGCAGAAGTCAGTTTGTGCAGGGGGTGCTGAGGTGGATTTCTTGCTGTGCTAAGCATCAAGCAGCAGGCTGAATTAGTTATATCCAAATGCAGGTTGAGATGAAGAAAGGAAATTAAGGCAGTACTCCAAAGACAGCTTGGTCAAAGGAAGGGGAGATGGAGACTGGAATGAGAGAACTGCCACAAAGGGGTGCAGATCTGCCAGGGAAGCATTGCCCAACCCTTCGGTGGGCTACAGAAATGCTTGTCCCTGGAAATAACTGATCAGGTGTTATAGAGCTGTTTTCTTCTAAAAAAGACTAATACAACTTTTAAGTTTATTTTAACAGTGCATCCTGTTTGAAGACAGTGCTAGCTCCATTTTAAATAATTTGCCTCTTTATATAGGATACTCCTGCAGTTAATAACATAAACCATTTACAACCACAGGCTGGGAACAGTCAATATGAGTGGATTTGAAACCATTCTGGGAATACACTGTTTTTCTTTTTCTTTTTCGTGTTTTCCATACACATATGTGTATCACCAGCATTTAATCTTCTTCATCCTTTCCCAATGAATACAACAGAACATAAATGTGTATGTAATGCCTATTGTCCTTTAAATTATTTTCAGTGCATAAAAATTCCAACCTACACAATTAGTGGAATAAAACTATATTTGCTGTGCACCCATAGTAATTTAATTTTTAACAGACTTCTATAAGTAAATCCACTTTCTTTTCTTTGTCTTATAAGAATTAGAATTGTAACTGGGTCAATAGACGAATTTTTTGCTGAAATCCTGGAAAACTGAATTTGGCTTTTAAACAAATCTTCTCCAGCTGGATAGGAAGTGATGCCCTCTGTTTAGCAGCCAGTTAACATAACTAAGATATATATCAATATTATAAATCAGCAGGCATATTGGAGGAAAAAAATTAAAACAAGTAGTTTTCTTGGATGTAAATAAGAATACAGGAGGTAGATGGGAAAGGAGGAGGAGACTCTGAAAAGAAAATAGAAAAATGAAGGTGGAGTGGGAGAGGAAACTAAGGAAGAGGAATGGGGGAGGGAAAGGGAACGTTAGTATGAGGCTCCATAGTTGACAAACAGGCCGCGGAAAGACTTTCTTCCCAAGATTGTAGTTGTTCAACACCAACACCATCCCCTAATTTCCTACACCCTCAGATTCATACTCATGCTGTGCTCAGCTTCAACTGGACTGATCTTTTCGGAGCCAGGTAGATTTTGTTTTCACAGCATCTATACCACCTGGAGACGTCTAATCTCTTAAATATTAGACTCCCTAGCATGGCTAGTCAGCTTTTCAGACATGTCACAAGGAACAATACGAACAAAATGTAGTTAAGAAATAAGAATGTCACAGATTGCAAATACTATATAAGATCAGAGGTGAAAAGTTATGAAGTGCCCTGTGGGAAACAAGAAAGAGAGTAGTAAGTAGCTGGGGGCTAACTACCCATGCCTGCCTCTGCAACAGGTCTACAACAGAGCTGCAGAAACTAACCTTTCATTTGATCAGGAGGAGTAAAGACATTTTAGCAGTCATTTGCTTACCTTTCCCACTCGGCCTCAGTGCCCAGATCTAATAGATGTTTCTATATCTGGTTCCTGGAGATTTAGATGGCAGGAGTAATAGGGTATCTAGCCCTAAGATGGAGACATTTGTATTTTGTGGTTGCTGCTCCTCCTCTTCATTCCTGCACAATAACCCTGGGCCTGAGGACAGATGCTAAAAGGTCTCAGCAATCACATGGAAAACCCTTATCTTAATGGAGTGGGACTCACATGTAGTGGACATAGCCAAATCAAGCCTTAACATCTATTGACAGCTGGCCTTCTTAGGGTCTTTCTAGACAGAGAGGAAATAGAGAACTCTGCTTCCAGGGAAGCCAAGGAGGGAGGAAGAGACCTGAGTCCGACAGAATCAACGAGGCAACGAATTTCACCAGCTGTATGTGGCTTGCACTTACCCACTGCCATTCCTGCTGACTAAACAGCTTCCCCTAAAGAATGGAGAAGATTCAGCCCTCACCTTGACAATGAGCTTGGCCACAATTTTCTGCTTGATTCTTATCCCTTTAACAGATGCAAGGAAGGGTAACCAGAGATTTGAGGACTTCTCTTTACCACCCTCTGCAACTCCAGTGGGATTTCTTCCATGAGCCAATTTGTGGATTCTCATCCCATTGTTTTCTCTTCCAAATAAATGTTCCAGTTCCTTAGCTTAATACTCTTCCCATTTATTATGGATAATACAGAGAAGTAGTTATTAACATACATACTTAATATTGATGGTGAATAAGTTGGGAGCTCCAGCGAATGTTATTCTTTTTATTTGCTAGTATTCAGCATTCTTTGCCCTAGTGCATGTCCAAAATAAAGTTGCTTTCTGTCAGCTAATCTGGACATCTGCTGTGCTTCAGTGTTTAGCCATTGCATGGACAACAAGTTATTTACTGCTGAACAGAGTTTCGCCATGACCCCTGCTCATGGTCATGCCTAAAAGGCCCAGTGAAATGAGAGAAACCAATTACTTGCCTTTATCCAACGAAAAGGTTAGCTTTTCCATTTAGATTGTTTGTTCAAAAGCTAGGGAAACGTTTACACTAGAGAAAACACAGGCTTTGGTAACAATTAGAAAAGAACAACAACCCTGTATGAAACAGAGCCTGGAATTTGCCAGGAAACATCACCGATAACAATCGTTCAGTAGCTATGTGATAAATAATAATCAGTTACAAGGTTGAGAAACACCCAACTTACTCGTTCACATATGGACAGCTCCTAACGTACTATGAAGGTATGGGTATTTTAGAAAAGTGGGGTAGGGGAACACTGTTTTTTCCTTTCTCACTTTCTCACCCTCTACAAGGGCCCTTTTTTTCTCACTCCAGGTCTCCAGCATCCAATGACACTGGTTTCTCTTCCCTCCTAAAAAAGAAACTCTCTGAAAAGATGCTGATCATAGCCATGCATAAGAGTTAATATATGTCATTACGTACGTCAAATATGGGGTATATTGCATTTGTAGTTATCTATGGCTTCTGTCCAAGTTTCTTTTAAAAATACAAGCCTTGAGAAACACGCACAGGCAGGGTGGAGAGGAGCCCTCCTGTCTACTACAATGCCACTGCCCATGTGGCAACTATGACAAGCACAAGCGGGTGGCCATATCGACAGCACATGAGATGGCACCTTAGGACCACCTGGATATTATGGGCTCTAAAGTCACATACCCCTGGTTATTCACCCCTTGATTCTTGTCACTGTGCCAGACAATGCAGTGCACCAAGCAGGTGTTTCACAATAAGATGAGAGGTGGCAATGAAGCCCTCTGAAAGCTAGGCCGGGAAGTAAAAACTGAGATAGATTTCATGCCTGTGTGTTCTTCGTAGAATTACTGTTCCATGATCTAAGTTTGGCATTTGGTGACCTTGTCATCAAAGAGCTGGAAGTTAGGAATTAAAGTTATGTTTCTTGTGACACACAATCTGGATTCTATTTCTTTCCTTAAGCCTGAAAATGACCCTGGGCAGTCCTATGATTATCGACTAGAATTAGCAGTGGAAGACGGTCTAGTGAAAACATAGCTTGGGTGGCAGGAGGATAACATTTATAAGTATCCTGGAGGGAGTTGCTGGAGTTTTCGGGGCAAAGTTTAATGTGGCTGTTTCTCTCCCTTTTGGAACCTGAGGCTACAAAATAAACAACATTGTGGTTTTATTAAAACACTAAATACATGGTGATTTTCCACTGACATTTACCTAATCATGGGAAAGAGTGTACCAAAGGGGCTCAGAGGGCCCCTGCAGACGTGCGCTTTGTAAGCTGTAGCATCAGCAAACATTTGCAGCACAGGCAGGAAGGTGAGCTAAATAGGGAGCTCTCAGGTTGTGTGTATTTTGAGGCTAACTAAATATGGAGTCAGCTTCTGCTTTCCATCTATTTCATTGGGTCCAGTTCTACCTTTACAAATAAAAAGAACAAAGCAATGTCCATGTTATTTCATCCATCAGTTTGAGTATGTGAAATAAGATTTCCTGTCAGAGAGTATCCCAGGCCAGGTATGTCTGATCTCTTCCTTGCCTGAAGACGAGGAGAGGCTTGGGAGTGGTGCCAACCAAATGACCTGGGGTTCCAGGTCTGAATTTGATTCTGGCAGTACACGGCTACCAAGAAGAACTATAAACAGATGAAGCTAGAGGCTGAGTGGCATCTGAAGCAAGAGTTCTAAGGTCAAAACCACTGCGGCCAAAGCTTTCACCAGGTCCAAGAAATCAGTGAAGAGCTGAGGACTGGGAATGAAACTGAAAAAGGTAGAATTGCAACAGGCAGATACACTACATCGTAGTCGTTGGCAGTGCCCGCATGGGGATTGGCAATGTGGGCTTCAACACTGACTTCAACTACTAACATGCTGTGTGACCTTAAACACGTTACTGGATCTGGCTAAGCTTCTATTTCCTCATCTATAAATGGGGAAAGTGTAACTGCTGTGTCATTGCACTGTTGTCATCAATGAGAAAATATCTGCAAAGCATTCAGCCAGGCCTGACAAGCAACTAAGCACTCAAAAAATATTTTCTATGACGATGATCATCGTCAAATGCAAAACAGAGCAAGAAGCAGAAAAAGTGACCTAAAGCATTATCTCTAGATGCTTAGGATGACCAGCTACTTTTTTAATGGCTCACAAGTTGTATGGTGATATTCTCATCTTGGAAACAATGGCACATGAGAGTCAACAAGTTGCTCAGTACCGCATCTACAGGGACAGAAATAGTCCACCTGTGATAGCACGGGAGGGTACCTGACGCTCGTATACATGAACAGTGTCTTCCTTCTACCCTTTCTGGAGTTTCTGGCATTTGTACTACTTTTAAAAGAGTTTTCTTAGGAAGGTGTATCATATCATTAATTTGGAGCAGATCTTAATTGGGAGAAGAGAGTGATTAACACACGTAAGATTTCGTAAGCAGGATAGTTAGCAGACACATTAGTTTGATTCATTTGTTTGATTAATGTATCACATAATAGTTCATTTATTTTGTTCAACAGACTTTTCTGCCTATGTACAAGACATGAAGATAGGAGTTAAACGCGTGTCATCCTTACCTGACAGAAAGCTGGACTGTGAGGGCACTTTTGTAATGAACGAGCATACAATGGACAGCAAAATGTCTCCAAAATGCCATCCTAGGCTAAGAACTTGGTTTAATGAAATACCTGGATACTGGTTTTTCATAAACTGTGGCCCTAAAGGAAAAGTACATGAGAGACCATATTGATTAGGGGAACTCTAAGTCAATATGATGTTTGGCATTCTTTGTTTCATTTGGCACTCGACTCACTAAACAGGTCATGCCCAGCATCTGGGAACTGACTGGTAGGACGTCTTACCTTCTGTATCAGAGTCCTTTATAAAGCAATCCTGAACTACATCATTCCCTTTGCTCCTTTCCACATTTTCCTCCAGTCTTTCCTCTCCATCAAATAAACATAATACATTATTTATGTATTTACTTATTCTGAGATGGAGTGCAACCCCCGCCTTAGAGGGTCAAATGATTCTCCTGCCTCAGCCTAGTGAGTAGCTGGGACTACAGGCGCGTGCCACTACACCAAGCTAATTTTTTTTTTTTTTTTTTTTTTTTTTTTTTAGTAGAGACGGGGCTTTACCATGTTGGCCAGGTTGGTCTCAAACTCCTGACCTCAAGTGATCTACCCACCTTGGCCTCCAAAAGTGCTAGGATTATAGGCATGAGCCACCGCGGCCAGTCCATAATACCTTCTTTATATCATTATCACTACCTTTTTTGCTTGTTTGTTTCTGAGACAGAGTCTGGCTCTGTCACCCAGGCTGGAGTGCAGTGGCTCGATCTTGGCTCACTGCAACCTCTGCCTCCCGGGCTCAAGCCATCCTTTCACCTCAGCCTTCTGAGTAGCTGGGACTACAGGCACGAACCATCAAGCCTGGCTAATTTTTGTATTTTTAGTAGAGACAGGTTCTTACTTTGTTGCCCAGGCTGGTCTTGAACTCCTGAGTTCAACCGATCCACTAACCTTGGACTCCAAAAATGCTGAAATTACAGGTGTGAACCACAGATCACTACCCTTTAATTTATGAAAATTTCTCCCTACTTTTCTCATCACAAACCTGCCAAGCCCTCACTGTTTTTCCATTTAAGTTATTCTTGAAATCCCAAAAGACTTTAAGTATTGAAGAGTGAAGGACTGAAACCTTGAGAATGACCAGGTTGCCCTTTGCCAGAAGAAACAAGCCAAACTGAGTTGGTTTATGTGTGAGTTCTACCTCTTACTGGCTGTATAATCAGGCTGATTACATAACATATGTGGACCTTTGTTTTTTCATCTGCAAAGTGGGGATAATAAGAGCATCTCTCTCATAGAACTGAGTCAATCCAGTGCAATGTGCTTAAAACAGTTGCTGGTATTTAAGCATTTCTGGTATCAAGCATTCAGTTAGTACATTTTTTTATATTTATTTTGCAGTAGATGCCTCATGAAAAAATGTGAATGCTTACTGCACATTGTGTGTAGATTATCTAGTCAGTATCATGGTGTCTCACTATCCGAAGATTTTCTCTATGGATAGGAACTTTCTTTATTCTTATGGCAATAACATATACTTTAGCAGGTGCTGGTAATCCAACACAATCCTAATGTACTAACCTTTTATGTATATGGTAAAACACATCACTGATTACTATAATGATCAGTAAGGTTCAAAAATGAATCACATTTCATCCTAATCGGTATCTTATAGTAAAAGGAAAAAAGAAGAATCGTTACTTTTGAATTTTAATGGGAGGATTTAAAGTCCTGATAACAGATTATGATTTAAATTTTCACTCTAAGCCCAACATAGTAGCTGAAACATCAGCAACAATGGAAAGATGTGGGAGGACAATTTTCTAAGATTTTAAAAAGTATATAAACTATTGTCTTTTTCCCCTTGAAAATTTCAGTAGATTGTGAAAGTGTCAAACAATTCAAAGAAGGTGCTTCAAAACCCTCTTGAGCTCTAAGCCAGATGCAACTTTCGAGAATGTTTTTACTGAATTATAACACACACACAGAAAGTGCAGAAATCATAGGCACATCTTTTAATTTATATTCACAAACAGACCACTCCCATGTCACCAGTTCTAGATCATGACCAGCACCCCAGAAGCCACTTAAACGCCCTTTCATTTCCTACCCTCTGACAATAACCGCTATCTTGATATCTAACACCAGCAATTGTTTCGCCTGTTTTAACTTTTATACACGGAACCATAGGTAGTTATCTGGCTTATTTCGCTCCACATTACGACACTGGCCCACGTTGTGTTTCCTTCAAGTTTTTACGGATTAAAGTAACAAGTTTTACAGATTAAAGTAACAGTGTCGCTCTCCAGCCAAGAACCCACAGATTATTTGGGATGTTCAGTGTGATCGCTGAGGTTCTAAAGGGATCAAGAAGCATCTCTAAGGAAGACCTGCATCTCTCTCCAGGGGAAATCTGAAGAAATGTTAAATGCTGGGAAGTAGAAGAAAGTTAGACACTTTTGATCAGATGACTCTCCAATTCTTGCTGTTACTCTGCTACAGACTGAGCTTTCAGTGATGTATTTGTAAACATGGAAATTGTAGAGTCTGGGAATATAATGTGAGGATTAGTAGTTGAACTCCTACTATGTGGAGTTCAATAAAGGCGAATTTTCTTGCCCTCTGTTAAAAGGCAAAAGATATCCAAAAGAGTGGCCTGGATTGTGTGGAGTGGGTATGTGAGGGAAGTGAAGAAAGGAGCCAGGAAAACCTACTTTGTTGCCTAATGATGGTGGTGGAGAATGAGATTTATGGGATGCTTTTACGGCTATGAGACTCAAGTCTTTCTCACCACCAGCTGATGGAGCTGCCCTTATCTCATCCAGCTGCCTCCCTGAATCACTGCATGGGCAGAGGCTTGGGGCTTGCCAAAGCTGGGGAGCCTGGCACAGCACTGCTGGTATTCCATGTATTAGAGATGACTATTGCAATGGCTTCAGTGTTGCACACTGGTAGCTAAATACAAAGATGAAATGCTGAGTGCACCTTTGGAAAGAGATCAGAAAGGCTAGAAAAGGCTTGTTCTTCTACTATTTTATGTTGGATCCAAACATTATGTTTAAGTCACACACCAAATGTTCTTCTGAATTAAAAAAAAAAAAAGGAGCATTAAGCCACAGGGGGCCCTTGGTCTCTCAAAAGTGTCCTCATCTTGTCAAAGCTAAACTGGAACTTTTGACTATGAGCCAAGACTTGTCAATAAAAAAGCAGAAAGCATCGCTCCAACATTCTTTAATTAAAATGTTAAAGAGATGCCTATGTTGTCAACTTAAATACAGATAGCAGTATTATTTAATAAGGAAGCCAATTGTATTAAACTTTCTCTCTCTCTGTCTGTCTCTCTCTCTCTCTGTGTGTGTGTGTGTGTGTGTGTGTGCGCGCGCTTAGGGGGAAGGGGAGAACACTCATAATGGCAAAAATCACAGACTAACAGTTTTCCTTTCCACCATTTCCCTTCAAAATACCTTAAGTCGACTTTAAGCTATAGTTTAGGAAAAAAGTAAAATTATAATAAAGCAATGAACAGAAACCAGAAATTAAATGCCCCATAGTTGAGTATACAAGAAGGCAGTAGAACTTTAAAAAATGTGGTTAACTGATGCGACAAAATACTTAGGATTTACTGATTCTCTTCTGATTTCAGTGTTGTCAATACCAAGTAGGTCTCTAGATGACCTGAGGTTTGCTGTCTAGCAAAAGCAGACTAGTTATTAATAATCTACTCAGAATAGGATGATGGAGAAATCTGGACTGCAGGCTTTGTGAAATTTGCAATAATAATAGTAATTTGAAGAAGCGGGGGAAGGGGGATAGACAGGGAGAGAAAGGGAAGAAGCAGAAGCATAGGAAGAGCCACCAACAGTTATCGTGCAATTACAAAGTAGCAGACACTCTGGCAGGTGAATTACAGTAAAGACTGTCTCATGTCAAACTCACCCCGACCCTATGAGGCAGATTCTATTATTAATTCCCTTAAAGAGCTGATGAAACAGATGTATACAAAGGCTAAATAACCTTAAGAGACGAGTCATGCATGCCCTTTCCAGAGTTCATGCTCTAAAACATTATTTTGCTGCCACCACAAGCAAGACAGAGCCTTATTGGCTGTCATTTTTCTGACCAGAGCCCACCTGGCTAAGCAGTCAATACTGAATCCATTTCTCGATAAATTTTACCTTAGCCTCCAAAGAATTTAACAAGGATTCTATGTGATCTAGCCCTACCCTACCTTTCTAACTGTATCTTTCCTTACACCCTTTCTTGCCTATACTCACTGTCCCCATTGCTTTTAGCGCTGAGGAATCTCTGCCCTCCATAAGCTGTGCTCTTTGTAAACTTCCATCTTTTTACACAAACATTTCTCTTCCTCAAATTCTTCATTCACTCTATGTAATATCAACTCATCCCTCAAGACCAAGGTCTAATGTCATCTCCTCTATGAAGTGTCCCTTGATTCTTTTAAGCAAGTTAATAGTTCTCTTCTCCGTTTCCCCATTGTACTCTGTGCATACCTCAAATATAGTCTTAGGGCCTGTAGTGTAATTTTCCTGTCTTTACACTCTGACAGAGAGTACTTTTTAACAAGCAGGGACTATACCGTCATCTCGGAACTCTTACTATGTGTTACTGAACAGATTACCGCCTTTGTCCCTGCAGAACAGACATACCCAGAGCTGCCACACATGGCTTTGCAGGTTCACACTGCACAACTCCAGAAGGTGCCACCCTTAATAATACAATATGAATGGCTCCCCTGGAGTCACAGTGCACTCTCTGTACATCCAAACACAACAGCCTGGTATCAACAATAAGATATTTAAAAATAGGGATGCATATGATAGCTGTGGCACAGGGCATGTACTATATAAAAATAACAGATCAGAGTGACACAATTTGGAATTTCAGTCCAAATCTTTATCATTTGTGATCAGTTCTGTCCCAGTTTGAATAAAACATTGACCCTGTAAAAAGGGAGGTCAGTTCATAACTGACCCAGGTCATCGTCGAAGATCTCCTAAATGTAATATGCTCTGGAAAAAAACGTGGTGGGTTCTGTTTCTTTTTTTTTTTTTTTTTTTTTTTTGAGATGGAGTCTTGCTCTGATACCTAGGCTGAAGTGCAGTGGCATGATCTCGGCTCACTGCAACCTCTGCCTCCCGGGTTCACGCAATTCTCCTACCTCAGCCTCCCGAGGCTGGGATTGTAGCTGGGACTACAGGCACCTGCCACCATGCCCAGCTAATTTTTGTATTTTTAGTAGAGACAGGGTTTCACCATGTTGGCCAGGCTGGTCTTAAACTCCTGACCTCAGGTTATCCGCCCACCTCAGCCTCTCAAAGTGCTGGGATTACAGGCATAAGCCACCATGCCCAGCCCGGATTCTGCTTTTAACATTGTGTCTAACATGGCTCAGGCATCAGCAGACTAGTTTCATCATAAATATATGGAAAATTGACCCAGTCAAGAGATTAGATGCTGATTTAGAAACAAATTGCTATCTGGGAAAGAGATATTCACAGCCCTTCTAATCACCACAGAGGAGTTCTTTGGGCTGCAGTGGGGGTGATCCACCTGCGGGAGTCCCTGGGCACCGTTGTAGGGCAGGGACATGAAGATTATTCACACTTCATCAAGCAAAACTTCAAACCCCAGGAAGAGGCAAAAGTGCATATGCTAAGCAAGGGAGAAAGCAATCCAAACTGTGCGCAAAGCGTAAATAAAACTGGCTTTCCGGTTTTCACCTTGCCTCGCCAGGCTGTCATCTTAAGGCCTGATGATCAGCAGGTCGTCTCTTTTGCTCAGGTCCATTCCTAATGAAGGTTCTGTCTGTGGGATACCCTCTCGGAGCCTTTTAGGCCCTACCAGGCCAGCTGAAGGGCTAATGATTGGAAGCTGCTTTTAATTTCCTCCCAGCTTCCCTTTTGTTATCTTGCTGCCTGCCATCTCTCAGATGCTTGTACTTGATGGATACTGTGGAGCTAAAGATAAGGGTAATTTCTTGCCTACCATGCTTTTCTTTTGATCTTTTGTGGTTTTATTTTTGCACTTTGGAGTGCAATACTCCTACTGTGCAGCCAGATGTGCCCAGATCCTATTGAGATACAGCTCAGAGCACACAGACCACAGAAAGAGTGTTCTGAGATGGCCGGCATCATTTGTGTCCTGAATCCAGGTTGGGGGGTGGGGAGGAGGGTGGCAGTAGGGGGATGAGGGGAGGGGATAGGAAGTACATGTGAGGCTTAAGATGAGAAAGTACTGGGGGAGGGGCACTGGAGAGAGGCTGTGGAGTGATGGCATAGTTGGCTGCCTCCTCTACTCACAGTGTTAAGCAATGTATTTTAGGAGACTGGAATGCATTCTATGTTGGTTACATAGAAAACAAATCACAGCTACTGCATGAAATTCCACATTTGCAGTGCACAGCTATAAATAATGGTCATTATGCTTCTTCTTCTCCACATCTTGCATGTTGACCCTGAGCAGGTCCCTGGAGCTAGCCTATTTGAACTAAAAATTCCCTTTAGACCTTTTCTTCTATGGTCTCTGGCATCTTTCAAGTGACTGATTATGAGACAAACAGTCATGTAGGCCTTGGTCATTTTGAAGCCGCGATAATACAATCCAGCTGAGCTCCTGCGGCTCATGGATTCAGTCACAGGTGGTTCTGACCTGCAGCTTCAAAGGTATGAAAATAGTTCCACAACCTCCTATCAGGACTTCTTAAGGAAGTTTTGTTTCAGAGCAAGTCTACCTGAGTGATGGTCGGATTAACACGATGAACATGCACTGTCTTGCTTGGTTCTGCTGAACCTGACTCCTAACCCAGAAGTCAATGTCTTAATTTAGTCAGCTTCTGATATGGTTTGGACCTGTGTCCCCACCCAAATCTCATCTCAAATTATAATCCTCACATGTCCAGGGAGGGAGGAGACTGGATTATGGGAGTGGTTTCCCCCATACTGTTCTGATAGGGAGGGAGTTCTCAAGAGAGCTGATGGTTTTATAAGCACCTGGCATTTCCCCTGCTTGCCACCTTGTAAAGAAGGTGCCTGCTTCCCCTTCGCCTCCTGCCATGATTATAAGTAAGTTTCCTGAGGCCTCCCCAGCCATGCAGAACAGGGAGTCAATTAAACCCCTTTCCTTTATAAATTACCCAGTCTTGGGTATTTCTTTATAGTAGTATGAAACTAAGTGAATACAGCTTCCTTCCTGTGGTGGCCATGGCCTTCACTTTCCTGACGGTATGCCATCTGTATCTCAGATTTTACCTTGCCCTTGTCACTGGCACAGTGATGAAATCACCCCCTGGTCAGCACTTTCATTCCACTTTTTTACAAATATTCTACTTGCTTTGTATCCTAGGTCATGTTTTGTTTTGTTTTTCTGGGAGTTGAGAACAGGGACAGCTTCACTGGCCTGCCACTTGTGCTGAGAAGGGTCCCATGCCCTGTTTAACTCTCCATAGATTAATATTACTATCTTGAAATTATTCGAAAGTTCGGAAAAAGCCACCCCACATGTAATTTACCTTAGGAGCTGAACTCAAATTCATAGACCCACTCCCCTCCCCCCACACCTAAGGTCTACTTTGTGTTAGGCTCATAATAAGTGTTTCATGGTTATTCAATTTTAGCATAGTGTTCTTAACATAGGGGCTTGGAGTCCAGTCTCTGAAGCCAAATACCTTGGTTACGAATTTCAGAATCCACCACTGACTAACTCTGTGACCTTGGGTAGGTTACCTCTTTATGCCTCAGATCCTTCATTTGTAAAACAGAATAAGAATATCTATCTCCTAAAGCTTTCGTAAGGAAAAGCTGAGTTATAGTACAACTTCACAGAACAGTTTCTGGAATATAGTAAGTGAATACTATAATAATAATTACATGATTATTATTATTATTATTATTATTATTATTTGGAGACTTTTTCTAATTAAACTTGACCAGGTATAAAGAGCAGCAGGGTTGAGAAGGTTTGCTAAAAACGTCAGACTAGTTTGGAGGCTTCACGGTATAGTCATTAGCATGGAAGAGCTTATACTTTTCCCCAATAGCAAATGAGCAGCATGAGACTGTTGCCTTTGGAAGCTAACACTCTCTCTAATTCGACAAACTCAGCCTTTCAATCTGCCAGTCCTTCAGTAACAAGAAAATGATGGAGCACTGACAGTGAAGCTCAGGGGCTTGCAACTGCCTCCTCCCCCTCTTCATCGGGCCAGCCACTGTGGGGGCTTCATTATGGCTGGCCACAGCCACTGCTCTCCTCTCCAAACCGGTGGTTAGGAGGCTCCAGAGAGGGCACTCTGCTCTCTTCCCACTGATTACTATGATCTCCAAGAAGCTCAGAGACTAGAGTAGATTTCTTTGGGGCTGGCAAGCTCATATAAGAGGCCTGGTTTGGTTGGGGGGGGGGGGCGGGGTGTAGTCAGCAGGCATCAGTGACCGTGTGAGGCGGGGACACCGAGAGGCCAGAGTCTAAAGTCATCCTGGTCAGGAGCAGAACTGAGAACCCAGGGCAGCTCTGCTGGTTAATCTGTATTAGGCCAGGTTCCAGTATCATGAAAAAAGATTTTCCTGCCTAGGAAACAAGCATCTCCATTCTTGCTATGGAATCAGGAGGCTCTATATTTATACTGCACGCCATTAGCATACTATTTATCCACTCCTTTCCCAGACTAGTATTGCTTTTCTCACAGAGCTTCACCAAGGCAGGCGTGAGTCTGTTTCCCCATAATGATTTCCACTTGACTATGTAGCCAGCTGGGCCCTGTCCTTCCTTCCCCTTTCTTTCTGTCTCCATCCCATGCGTGCCCCCAACCCCCAACTTCTATGAGAGTTGGCTGGTGACATTCCTCCTTGCCAATTAAGGCAGTCTACTCAACTTTCAATAATTTAGAGAAGGTGACCACAGAAATCAATGTTTTGTAATAAACGGAGAACACAGTTATGAAGCCTAAGTTACTCTAACAAGCTCATTTTTGTTTTAATGTTTTTAAATCTTGGTAATTCTATTACATTGGAAGACTTCGAAGAGAGTGTTGCAAGGATAATTGCACAGTACAGTTTGTTTCTCAGACCCAGCTTTACAGAGAAATCAGAAATGGTAGAGTAACACAGTGGAGCTGCTGCAACTTTTTACAAATAAAGAGAAGAGCAGCCATAATGCTGGAGAGAGTGGAGGGGCAGGGAGAGACTGAGTGGAGTGAAGGTAGTCTGTAACAGAGGCACAGGTCACCCACGAGAGCATATGCGAGGGAGGCAGATTGGGCTCCTCTCATTCATCTTTTCCTCAAATGCACACTGAGCATTGAATAAGTGATGGACACTGAGCTAGCACGTTGGGAGCTACAACAGGGACAGACAGCCCAAGTCCCTGCCCTCACAGAGCTGCTAGTCTAGCTGGGAGGCAGTGAGTAGTTCTTACTTAAGTTTGAGCTGAAAGAGGCAGTAAGACACTTTCTACTCCAACCTTTCCATTTTATAGATGAGGAACAGGAGCCCATGAAGGATAGGACCTGCTGAAATCATTGTCAGCGCTGAAACATATTCAGAACTCCTAATTTCTGGTTTAATGCTATTTTCCTCCTTTTGATGTGACTCAGGGAATAATAAAACTTGCCTAAAATATCTCCGTCAGTGGCCTGATGGGTAGTGTCTCTTACCAAGGGGATATGTCCATTTTGACTAAATGAAACCATGGTGTTATCAGAGAAGATGACTGTTCAGGGGGCTGTCACAGAAAAAGAGGGATTTCTCTCTCCACATAGCTGGACCCCTAAAATGCAGAGTGGTGAGTGTGGAATTGACAGGCTCTGGACTCCTGGAATGCAAGAAAGGAAGAAGGAAGAGAAGACCCAGAGGGGAAGGTAAGGAAGAAAATAGGAAGAAGGAAAGTGCCTAGTTACAAACTACATACTATGTGCTGCTATGCACCTATGCTGCCATGACAAATCCTCATGACAAACCTGCAGAGTTCTGCCTGCTTCTGTTCATGGGGCCACCATTAGCCAAGAGGCAAAGACGGACCCAAATCCAGGTTGGCTGGTTTCAAAGACAGATGTAAACATATGTTTCAAATATCCACTATATTTGATCTCTGATCAAATTTCCCAGTATACGATTTCCTGTGATTTAGTGTTTGATAGTAGCCTTATATTTTAGTTCACTTTCTTTTATATTCATTTTATTTTCTGACTGCTCTCTAAATATCATTAGGGATCCATAAACACTTAATCAGTACAGGTAGTTGGATATAAATGTTTTTTGAATTGCCATATGAGCAGAATGGACACCTCCTAAATTTTCCTTTGTGTAATCCACCATGTTCACAGGTTCAGTTTTCCTGGAACAGGACACCCTTGCTCTCTATTAGCCCCTGATCAATTTTCTCACCTTATGCCTGTAGTCTCATGAAGCACTGTCCTTCTACAATAATGGTATGTTCCACATCTGTGCTATCCAGTATGACAGCCATTAATCACACGTGATGACTGAGCATTTGAAATGTGGCCAATGTGACTGAGAAGCTGAATTTTAAATTTTACTCACCTTGTACTAATTTAAGTGTAAAAAGTCACACTGTGGCTAACAGTTAACGCATTGGAGAGCATGGGTCTAAGGGGTTCTGTCAGCATGTTGCTCCCATAGACCTACGCTTATCTGCTATGCAGGCTCAACATTCACTGGAGGAAACTGAAGAATGATACAAACTTACTCTGATATGAACACACAAATGTCAGAAGCAATCTGGTGTAATAGCTTCAGGAACACCCAACATCATTAGTGGACTTAAGGACTTAAGGATTCATTAAGTTTTAGCATCCCTTCACTGATGAGCAGGATGCACTTGTCTGATATGGCTAGCTGTGTCACATTATTTTACAGGCAGAATGAACATTATGGAAAATTTATGTCCTTGTGTAGAAGGCTAGGAAAATAAACAGAAAAGAAACTCTCAACCTGAAGGCCTATGGAAAACACAAAGCACTTCTGAAATCCTTTTGTGGGGCCAAAATCACACCAAGCAATGGATGTGAATGTAATCGAGTATTGTCCAACCAACTTTCAGCACAACCACATCAGAATCTCCTTTAAAGCTTTTCCCGCCTTCCCCAGCTCTATTTGATCCCCTCAAAACTACGCTAAGTTTCTAGTATTCCTAGTCACCTTGCCATAAGATTGGAGCTAATTCTGAAAAAGAATCTCTGAATGAAAAGCCATTCTATCAGAAACACTGCATTTCTGGTAGCAATGTGAAGAGCATTTTTTTTCTTTTGCTTTCTCTTTTTTTCTATTTTCATTCTTTCAGTGAACTTAGTAGATATTAATCCCTGGAGAGATTATTTTAGTTGGTATCTGAATTTTTAAGGTAACTTTCAGTGCTTGAAATTTATCATAACTATGTCTTCTAATTTCATAGAATCTTGGTCTCAGAACCTTAAGTCTTTACATTCATTCTGCTTCATTCCTAGAGAGCAGAAGAAGGAGGAATCCCTACTCTGTCTCCACACACTTTCCATTTCCCAGGCAAATAGCAATAGCCCAGTATATCCTAAGCACTTTTCTAAGAGTTTTACACTTATTAAGTCATTAATCCTCACAACATTTATTAAATTTTTATAGTTAAGGAAGCAAGCAGAGAAAGACTAAAAATTATTTAAGATGAATTATTTAATTAAGACTAAATAACCAATTCAATAAGTACTAATTGGGTGTCATATATACACATACACATATGTACAGATATACACACATGTACATATACAGTCACATATGTGATATGTATCACTATATACAGAAATATATATACACACAGTGATATATATAAATCACTGTGGTAAGTGCTATAAGGCATAGTTCTCACCCTTAAAACATGTCCAGTCCAGGAAGGGGAGAATACCTGCATCTAGATACCTAAGATTCAAGGGAATGACATGACAAATTTCATAAAAAATACTACAGCAGATCAAGTACGGTCAGGAAGTACTCAAGCTGTTCTCAGTATGAGTGTGAAAAGCCTTCTCTTCTGTTCTATGACTCCCTGGAAGGCCCACAGTTCACAGTAAAGTGGGCACCAAAGGATTGAGGCTCTATTCCCTAGAGATGGACACCCAGAATTCATGTTTAAAAATGGAAAATAATCTCATAAAATAGTTGAATCTTCCTGGGCATGAAACAGCTATGGTCATGATGCCCAACTCAGGGCCCTGCCTCATTGAGTGCCCCCAGAGCTTTCTGCTGGCACTGATAATGTCCAGATCTCGATGCACACTGGTGCTGACACAGCCCCATCAGCACATCACTACTTCTGTCCCATGAAATAAATCACAGCAAGGTGGTCACTTATGCATTTCAGAAACCAGAAAAGTGGAATGCAGAAAGGTGATCCTTTCACCAGATGACTAAGGATGCTTTTGGAGGGTAAAGGAGTAGGAATCATATTTCCTACCATCATAGTTCATTCCTTTACCTCTTCCCCAAAAGACCATGATAAGCTCCCATGCTTAAGAAGATCTTCACTAGGAAGCAATTACAGTCTAAGGCTAAAACTATAGGTGATCATTTTATTACTCTAAAAAGTGTTTTATAAATAAAACTTGGGAAGGAGGCACCAAAGTTGCTGTGAAAAGAACAAATTATGAACAAAAAAGGCCAAGAAATAAATGGAGTTATCGCGACATCCATAGCAGGTCTTCCATAAGTCATAGTAATCATTGCCTGCAGGAAAGCAGCCACTGTGCATCCAGGGACACTAACGTCATTTTATTCAAAGACTTGAGGGGGCCACCATTCACATATGGTAGCCACGCAATCTTTGGACAAGAAAATAAAGAGTATGGGGAACAGCATCATCTGCCTTCAGGGAAAACTCAGAGACCTGGTCTAGAATAAACTCTAGGGCTCTGAGAAAACAATTCTCTAAAAATATCAGAAGTCTATGGAAATATGGAGATTTTTTTCAAAGCTATGTTTAAATGCATTCGGTAATCTGAAATATATTAATAAACATTGTTATAATATGTCCTTCTATTAAGAATAATTGTGACAAGAATTCCCCACCAAAATCACCTATGTGTTGGCTGGACAACCTGATGTCATTGCTAAAAGAGTGAAAACGTTTCAGTCTCTGATATTACCATGTAAACACAGTAACTGACTGTGACGGTGGGCACAATCTAATTAGCTGCCAGCATGGCTAGAATGCAAGCAGGCAGAAGAATGTGAAGAGAGAGACTGGCCTAGCCTCCCAGCCTACACCTTTCTCCTGTGCTGGATGTTTCCTGCCCTCGAACATCAGACTCCAAGTTCTTCAGCTTTGGAACTCGGACTGGCTCTCCTTGCTCCTCAGCCTGCAGACAGACTGCTGTGGGACCATACATATTTCAGCATACTTTAGGCTCCTCCAGCCACTGCTTTTACTGGGTGGTTCTCTTTGGTTTGGTTTGGTTTCGGAGTATTTTGCCAATATATCATGCATAGCCCCATTTTATGTAAGCATTAATGCATGTTCATAATCCAAATGCAGAGGTATTGAAGATCATCTGCTCATTTGGGGTAGTCAATATCTCTATTCCCCTATATGATTATAAACAATTGAAATTTGGTTCTATTCTCATTTATGCATCAAATAAAATTAAATGGTTTGGGTCTGTTTTATACATGTGTACTGGGCAGAGAGTTCAGGGCACTGGCTCCCCTAATACACTCTGAGGCCTTTAGTAGAGACGGATGAAATGGTGGATGGACAGGCAGATGGAAGGATAAATGCATGTGTGGACAGCCTTGACCAAAGAATTTCCTGAAAAACCAATGTCTTACTTGTACAGCTGCATTTGAATTGCAATAGGAAACTTTGTTCAGTTGTTCTTTATCCTTCTGTGAAATGAGAGGGATGAAGGTGTGGTCCAGCCCTTACATCCTATGACACACACCTTTGTAGGGATTTTTTTTTTTTTTTTCGCTTTCTCTTCTCTATTTATATAAGTCTGTTTTAAACTCCATCCTTCTTCCTCATCTTCCCACAGCACAATTCCTGGTGAACAGATCCTTCAACTCTAGACTCAAAATCTTCTGATTTTTCCCAGCTTTGACTGTGCTCTCATTTGTGCCCCATACTGTAGGGCACTTCTCATGTTTTAAAGTGTTCGTGGAATATTTCACATAGTCTCTAGACTGCTGAATTCTGTTGTTTCCTGGAGAGAGGAGAGGTCTTGTCTTATTCAGAACTGGGGTAGAAACCTAGTAGTTATTACTATTTGTTGTTCCTTCCGTTTTAAGGATTATCCTCCCTGAGGGATTTAGGCTTATTTTGTCTCTTGTCATCTCTTTTCTTTTCTCTGACTCTCTCAAATGAACATTTAAAAAAGAGTAAGAAGAGAAGAAAAGGAAAATAATATTAAGACAGAAAAACCAAAAGAGGGAAGACTGAGTGCAATGGGAATAACCAAATACTCAAGGGAGCTGCCAATTCCCATGATTCCTCTGAATTTCCCTCTGGGTTAGACTGTCCCTCTTTGGAGTTCTGAAATTCTCAGAGCTCACTATGCCCACCATAGTATGCAGTACAGAATGTCATGTTTAAAAATACTGTAAACAGAGACTTGGAAGAGCAATTTGAAACAATAAAATGTTGCCCTGAAATTGTTTTTGTAATTATAATCTTTGCCCTGGGAAAACATGGCCTTCTCATTTACATGCCCTTCTAGCACAAAGGTCTGACACACTCTGAGCTATCATATAAATCATTAGAAAAGGCTGCTAGATTTAAGAAAGCAGTTCTCTAACTCTACAGTCAAGTGTATTGGGTTTTTTTTTCCTTCCCAAAGGTGGCTTAAACGCTATGTAAGCAGGTAAGTGTGGTCCTAAGAGAAAAAGCACATGAATAGGAAGGTTACAGGACACAGAAAATGGAGTTAGAGCAAACCAGATGTTTGCCTCTAAAAAGACTACAATGGTAAAACACATGTCTGATATGTGTGAAAGTCTCTCTCTTTCTCCTTCTCACACATACACACACGCAGTCTTTACTCTGCCAATCCTCAAATCTAAAATATTTTTGCCACTTCTGAGCTTTGATTTCTGAATGTCTTTCTTAGGCAACATCATTACAAACAAAACATGAAGCTTTTCATTTGTATCTAGAAACAAAAGAAAAATAACAGCTACACTAAGAAATTTTAGAGGAGGTAAAGTTACCATCTGCACGTACTATTTTCTTTTTAATTTAATTTTTGTTTCAACATTTTAGTTTCTTAGTCCTCTTATCTGTATTTAATTGATTGAGAATTCCGTTTATTCATTCATTACCCCTTTCCTTCTGTTCCAACTTCCATCTCCAGCTCCGTTAGCCTCTCCCTCTTTTCTCTACAACTTGAACATCAAGTTAGACCTCTGAAGAGAATAATTTCAGAACACAGAACTAGGGTACACAATTTAGAGTTTGGTTCCCCAGATGGAAAAACTAAAGCACTGCCATCTTTAATTCCATGTTTCAGTACTCCTTTCTGGCCTCTTAGATCTTCTCCTAAGTTGATTTCAAATAATATGTAACCTATCTGATGAATTCATGGGAACAATTTCACAAATCTTTGAGTGATTTTGTCCCATAGGGCTGAAGACACACATTTAAAGCAGCTTAAGGCTGTTAAGTAAACTCGTTTTGTCACCTTTTTTTCCTGCCTGTGAGCTGCCAGCAATAGAGAGACAGTGTGGATTGCAAGGCCTGTTGTTGACCATGCAAGTCTGCTTGGTGCAGAGTGGCAGGAAGCCACATTTGCCAGAACTACCATGAGCCTGTATCGCTGTGGGCACCATTCAGCTGATGCACACTATCCCCTCCTCATTGAAGGGAGATACTTTTGGAAAACTTTCGGAAATATGTGTATATATATGTACATATGTGTATATATACATATATGTGTGTATATACATATATGTATACATACACACACACTTCTTACATATATGTATATTATTTATATATGTATATATAATATTTATATTATATATACATATATACATATACATTTATTTATATATGTATATATAATATTTATATATGTATATATAAATAATATATATGTATATTACTTAGTTCTTTTTCTGTGGAATTCTTAAGTCATCTCTACTTAAAAACTCTCTCTTGTTCCATATATATACAGATATATGTACATGCTCTCTCTTTCCATATATACATATTCCATATATATATGCTTTCACATTCCATATATAAGCTTTCATTCCATATATAAGCATGTGTGTATATATATAAGCTCTCTCTCATTCCATATATATATATATAATTCTTAAGTCATCTCCACTTATAAGCTCTAATTCCATATATATATGTATAGAAGCTTTCTCACTCCATATATATAAGCTCTTTCATTCCATATATACACACTCTCTCATTCCATATATATATATACACACGTATACATATACATGCTCTCATTCTCATTCTATATATATATATGGAATGAGAGGGCTTATAAGTGGGGATGACTTAAGAATTCCACAGAAAAGAACTAAATAATATTTTGAATTCTTTTTTTAGGAAGCATATCTTTCAAAATCTTGAAACTTGTCTTAATATTCTTCATAATTGTCTGCATATCTCATCTCTAAGTCAATGCTTTCAACAAAAAAGGAAAAGATTCTGCATGTAACAGTCTTTAAAACCTTACCCAAAGTTTTACACAAATGACACAAATTCAGCTTCACTGTTGCCTTTAGGAAAAGGACAGTGCATTCATTCTTTCTGGAAAAATGTTTACTCACTACCACGTTTCGACATTGCCCCAAGAGCTGTGGTGGACTCAAAGATGAGATATTCCCCAGGTTTCAGTAGTTTATCTTCAAGCTGGGAAGATCAGATATTAAAATTTAAAATATTATCATAAGGGTTACAAGGAGATGTAACATGGTATTAAAGTTCAGAGGACGAGGAAGTCAATTCGTCTGGATGAAATCATAGAATTCTTCCGGAAGAAGGTAACATATGACCTCAGTTGACACATTCCCAATGGAACGGCATGTGGAAAGGTATCCAGGTAGAAAGCACGGAATGTGCAACTCTTCGTTAGAAGCATATGGTATAGGGAAAAGTGGAAGAAAAATCATGTTCTACCATGAATGCCAGGAAAAATAATTTGATTTTTATTTCATTGGTTCTAGGCAGCCCTTGAATTTGCTCTCATTATGAATTGGGGAGGGGGTGAGGGGGTGGTTTTCTAAATAGAATGCAGTTCTAAAGAAATCTAAGGCCTCCATTACAAAGACAAAACATGTAACTCTTTAGGAAATGTCAGTGTAATTCACCATCATAAAACTCAGGATCTTTTGTGAGGCCCTTGGGGTAGCCTAAAAAGGTTAATCCTTCAGACTTCTTTATGAATAGAATTTGAATGAGATTCAAATTTACACACACACACATAAAATAAACTGCTATTTGAAAATAAAAACAAATCAAGACCCTAATAGTACCTCTCACGACATCTGTGTAGAGTTAAATAAACATCTGTAGAGGATCACGTTAGATATTAAGGTCCCAGTATCCAAACTATGCACATTCAACAACCATTTTATGAAATTCTGTCAGCCTTGTTGTATCTACATGATGCTAACTGCATAGGCAGGAAGCAAGCAGATAAACGCTCTTGGGTGACTGGGTCTATTAGCATAATATATCCAATACTGGGAGTATACTTCATGTTCAAAAAGTCTTGCAGTATATACTATTCAATTTGACCCTCAAAACTACCATTAAAAACTGTCAGTCAACTAAAGCCTTCACCCCCATCTCTTTTTATCTCATGAACTGGAGGTGGCTAAAAGAATTCTAACTAACTCTCTTTAGCATCCAATGTACAATTGAGGATGGAGTTAGAATAATTACGATAATTGTTCCAGAATAGAAGGTTCTTCATCCATTCAAGGTCAGCTCCTCATGGGCCTACCCGCTGCCTCATTAGCCCGAACTACATCCATCCCCTGATGGGGCATTTCCTCTCTGAATCAGTCTCGCCATGAAGGAGGAAATAACAGCGTGTATTCAAGGCTGCTACTCTCTTGAGTTTCCAAGGCAAGGTAGTAAAGATAAGACAGCTTGTTAAAGATAAAAAGGTTATTAGTCTCTAGATAAGACATCTTATCTTCAACACCTTCTCCTACTTTAATATTGAGTCTTTGTCAATTCAGTGACAAACATCTTGATGGAAATCAGTCAATTATTCAACTGTTTGGTACAGTATAAATGTAAAGAAATATAATAAAAAGATAAAAATAATGTTATTCACCTTGTGTTCATTACTAAAATATCATTTGTAGTAGTCATTGTTTCACTAATACTAATTTTTCTTTTATTCAAACACAATTTCTTTACTTTCAGTGGGAAACAGATTTCCAGTTTCCACATTTATGTGTAATATATGATGACTGTGAAAGTTTAAAGGCATTTACTCCTTCAGGAAGAAGACAGTTCTTATTTATTTTCAGATCTACCGGATAACAGATTTTAAAATCCTGTTTTAATTTTATTCTCTTAGAACACATCATTTCTTTTGGTCAAAGCTATATTTTCCATTTTATTTGGATGACAGTTAAACATAGTACTTTCCTCCCAAGAAATCTTCCATGTCAGAGCTATAAAAGAATATATGAAAGGTTCTAAATTTTCAGTTTTTCATCAGATAGTTCTGAAACACCCTTACTTTTGTGTGAGGCACTGAGTTGAGTCATGGTTAGAACACCAGGAAGACTCAAAACATAAATTTAGCCCCCAGGGAACAAGTACAGTAATTCAGGTCACAGGTAATTACACAAAAAAGTGGGAAGTGGCAAGTGATATGGTAAAGGAGGTGCAGGTTTGAGGGACAGTCTAGCCTCTGTTGGTTAGGGAGAAGGTCTAAAACTAGCCACCTGACCTCGGATAATTGTTATGCCCTCTCTAAGGATTACCTCTTAGCTGAATCAGGAATAATAATAGCACCTACCTTATGGGGTTGTTCTGCAGATTAAATGAGATAATGTACATGAGGAAATTTTCATATTAAAGAACACACATTTAATATTTATCATCATTATTGTTAGAGTAGAAACAAAAGCATCACAAAATGAGACGATGCACTAAACTGCTTATAGTGCTAGATTAACCTTTAGAAGTCAATCAATAGTTTACAATGAGTAGTGGTAAAAACAGTAATACATATCTTTATCTATCCAGAGATAGGGAAAATGATCATGTCATATTTAGAGAATTCTTCAAAGAATTTTGACATTTGAGTTGACCCTTTAAGGACAGATATGATATAAACACATAGAAATGGTGAGAAAGAACATTATCTTTAGGAATAAGGCGATATGCAGAGAAACAGAGACAAGAAAACACTGGGTATCCATGAGAGATAAGAGGCTGCTTAGCTAGACAGCTGGGCAGGGTATTTAATGAAGAGTCAGGCTGAACTGCTAATATCCACCCAACAAAAATCTCTGACCTTGATTCTGACCATGACTCTAGCCAATATAGAACACTTCAGGAGTTTGGCAATGGAAGTTATCATACAAGCAAAACAGTATGTCATAGACATGATACAGTTCCACTTCTGAACAGGTACAGAAAACCTTACAAACAGACTGGCCTCATGAGTTAAGATAAAGAAGCCACTCATAATACCATTTTCCTTAACATTTGTATTTTCACTAAAGTTCAAAGAATTTGAATCCACAACATCTGTCTTAAGCTCAATAGCTAAAGCCAAAACAGCTTTAAAATACATATTTTAAAATACTAGTTGTCCAATCATTTTAATAAAATACAAATGAAGCTTTACCATTTTTAATAACAGATAAGAACAAGCTTTTGCATTGGAAACATTTGGATTTTTGTCTCCTCTGCACAAAAACAGACACCACAATTGTGTTTAAGTGGAAAGCCCAGGTATATGGAGACGGCTGGTGGAAAGGGACAGAGAGATGACTGAAGGGTCTGTGGTTTGCTGCTGTCATTTGAAACAAAGTGGTCATGTGAAAATAAGCCCCTGCTAACAGAATACCTTGAGTATCCAATTTCAAAGATATTCAAATATTTTACCCCATGTTCAAGTTACTGTTTGAAATTAAATTTTCTAACATTTATTTTTACATGCTCTATGCAGGATATGAGGCTTACATAAGTATGCAAGTCCGTTATTTGCTTAGTTTCTGGCCTAGTGACTGCCCTGGTTAAGGAGTTCAGAGCAGGTCTGACAACAATAAAGGACTATTTTGACAGTGTACTAATCTAAGAGCAGTGAAATTATTAGAAACCTGATTTGTTTTAGAAATTATTAGAAACTTGATTTGAAATTAATAGAAACTTGATTTGTGATTGAGGGACATGACTGGGTTATAATGAAAACACTTATGTGACCACATACATATATGTGCATACACAAAAATTTTCCCAAAGATGTTTGACAAATGAAATACTCTTGTATTATGCTGATTTCTGAAATGAGTCAACTGTTCTGAAGCTGACAAAAGGTCATTTTCCAAGAAGAGACCCCGTTTAGTTAATTTCCTGTTGTTGTGTTGTTGCTGTTGTTGTTGTACACTACACAGTAATGGCATGAGAACTTCCAAGGTTATTTCATCTTCCATGGATGAGGAGTTTATCTCCACGTAGTAATAACCAAGATTAAGTCAGTATTTTATTCTTGAATATATTCTACCACATTAGCATTGAGACCGAATTTCAATTTACTCCAGGCAGTTACCAAAATCTGTTTTTCTATTAGGCTTTATCTCTAGATCCATATTTTTTTATAATGATCTCAATTCCACTTTCTTTTCCGCATCTTTTGGTAATAGCAATCTCTGCTTAAATGCAGTTAAAATTCATTGTAGCACCTTATTTATACTACAGCCTCATACAATATTGGCTATGAAAACAGCATTCACATTTTAAAACATTCAGACAAAGGCCCTTCAAGCAGCAGAACTACTGGGAACCACTGGATAATATTTCTCTGTCTTTATATTTAATACATCTTGGCATACTGAATTGGTGGTGGGGCCCACGTCTGCGAATGTCTCTTCTCTGGGCTTAACCAGATGCACCAACATGCCCTGTAGAGTCATGAAGGACAAACAAACAAACAAAAGTGCCTCTGCCTCACAGAGATGTTATCCTGCACCTGCAAAACCTCAAGTAGCATTCTCTGATGATGAAATAAAATCAAATCCACAAAAAGTGCCTTCAGCTTTTCAGAACAAAGCTGTTACCAATATTCCTGGCAGTATTGCTCCTAATGAATATGATTCCCTTCTGTATGGGAGAAGCAGGCTTAGATAAATGACTGTGGCTGAACCACTGTGTGTTTATACTGTGTAGACAAAAAAAAAAAAAAAAGAGATAAGGTTCATCTAGGTCTGCTCTGGGAGAGGTGGGGAGAATGAAGCTTGGTAGATTATGCCTATGGATGCCCTGGTCCCTTGCTCCAGCCCTCCTATCCCATATCCTTCAAGAGCAGATCAACAGGGTAGCTGCAGCAACTCCTTGGCTAAGAACAAAGGCAGTCCCAGAAAGGATCTAATTTCTGTAATCATGTTGTTTCCTCTACCACAAATGCCTCTTCCATCCTTTATAGGACAACTCTCATCAGAACGCTACCTAAATATTAACTCCTCTTAAAAGCTCTACCTGAGTCCTCCCATAGAATTCAACACTGTTGATCTGGTCTGGTATAGCAGGAAAAAAATCTTTCTCTCTCTCTTTCTCTTTCTCTCTCTCTCTCTCTCTCTCTCTCTGTGTGTGTGTGTGTGTGTGTGTGTGTGTGTGTGTGTGTGTGATGTACTCTTGAGTCAAGGCGGCCTGGCTTCATGAAATCACATATGTACTGGCTTCACAGTTGAAGTTCTCTTATGCACCTTTGAATTCCTGTTGCCTGGATCATAGTAATACAGATTAAGTAGAATTTTCCACTTGTGGTATCATGTGGGTGCGCAAGAAATTTTGGACTTTGGAGCATTCTGGATTTAAAATTTTTTGATTAGGCATGCTCAACCTATAGTAGCAACAGTAGTAATAACAGCCGACATAGGCAGTACTCATGTGTGTATGGTTCTGTTCTGTGAGTTTTATATATCAAGTCATTAAATCCTTATACCATCCGTATGATGACGTACTAATGTCTCCATTTTACAAATGAGGAAGAGAGATGTTAGGTACCTTTTCCAGGGTCATACCGCCAGTAACTGACATTAGCTCTATTTAAACCCAAGCATTCTGGTTGGCTCTAGAGCTCATGAAGCACAATCAGTATTTGTTAAATGAAGCAAAGGAAGAGCAAATTAACAAATTCTCTGTAGGGAATGAGGCAAATATTTCAGCCTTATACCTAAATATATGTGTTAGGTGTGTCACTTAGGATGCAGGTTGAAATTATTCTGACTGAAAAAATTTTTATTGAGCTACATCAAATGAACAAGATTTTAATGGAAGAAAAACAGGGCAAAGACTGGAGACTTCCTGGAAACAATATGGAAGCATTTATGCAACAAGATGGAAGGGCCTCAGAAACTCTCCTGTCCTGAACAATGACCCCATAGAACCACATATTTTAATTTGTGTTATAGAAATCTCACTGAATTTCTTAATACCACACCAAGTTAATTCACACTAAATTATTAATAATAATAATTTTCTGGGTGTAGTAGCTCCATTTATTTTAAAGAGATCCAGTGCATCTGGGACTACTTGTTTTCCCATGACAGATTTGGTAAAAGGGAAAAGGCATTACGAAGGAAATGACTGGACATAGAAAAGACTCCATATCTCATATCTAGCTTCTAAGATATGCCATGAATTCATCCTTTCAGGAGAGAAGCGGATTTTTACTAGGGAAAGCAAACAAACAAACAAAAAACAGAGAATAAAGCACTATTACTTTGAACACTTTTATTACCTGTGGGTTTTTAAATATCTCTAGTTAGTTCCAGCTTTCTAGTACCTGCACTGTGATTATGGATGCCCAGCAGATCATTAAAACAAGTGCTGTAGTCTGAAATGACTAGAAATTTTGATCAATAGTCTCAATAGTTATTGGGAGGGACATGGCTACTTACTTTCAGAAGAGCCTACTCTAACTTTCAACACTGGCTGTAAATAGGTGTCCATTTGTTGGAAGAAGTATCAAGTATGTGAGGTTTGGATTTTAATTTAGATTTTAATTTTTACCATCACTCTACAGCTGTCCCTGATATTCTAAGGTAATTTGGTTTATCTCAGACTATGTTATGAAATATACTTTCAGCGTGGTGGCTCATGCCTGTAATCCCAGCACTTTGGGGCTAAGGCAGGCGGATCACCTGAAATCAGGAATTCAAGACTAGCCTGGCCAACATGGTGAAACACCACCTCTACAAAAATACAAAAATTAGCTGGGCATGATGGCGGGTGCCTGTAATCGCAGCTACTTGGGAGGTTGAGGTGGGAGAATCGCTTCAAGCCAGGAGGGGGAGGTTGCAGTTATCTGAGATGGCACCATTGCACTCCAGCCTGGGTGACAAAGAGACTCTGTCTCAAAAAAGAAAAGAAAAGAAAAGAAAAGAAAAGAAGAGAAGAGAAGAGAAGAGAAGAGAAGAGAAGAGAAGAGAAGAGAAGAGAAGAGAAGAGAAAAGAAAAGAAAAGAAAAGAAAAGAGAAAAAGAAAAATATACTTCAGTGGAATCACAAAACCTATAGTAGGATTGCAAGTTGTCATCAATTATACAGTCACCAGCTCTCTGCCAGAGTTAGGGAGAGCTCTGACAGTATTAACTTCTTTTTTAAATGCTATAAGAAAAAAAATATATAAAAATTTACTTAAGATAGAAACCTGGGACCATTCTTAGATGAAAAGATGTGCTTTTAAAACTCTTTTTATAAAAATAGAGAAAGAGATAAGCAATTCTTTTATTCAGCTCTTACTATGTCACCATAGAATTTCACTATAATCATTCTGTTTCTAAATTTGAATTGGCTTTATGTGAATTTTATTTAAAGTCATGTAACTCTTCTCCTGTTACCCTGTGCTATCATCTGGTAATTAAACTTCCAGTCACCTCAGCCCTCTACAACACAGCTACAGCCTGAAGACAAAATGACAGTCATGAAAAAAGTTTTAGGGATTAAATTTAAGCTTCTTGTTTTCCACATGTGGCCCAGAGATGATAGTAAGTGACTTTTTTAGACACATGGAACAAATGAAGACAAAACTCCGGTACTGCCAAGCCAAAACCCCTGGTCTCCCGACTCTATTCCACAGCCTTCCAAGCCTCCAGCTCACTACATGAAAAACTAGTCTCATGGAGTCCTAACACTTACTAGGAGACATGAACGTATCTGTAAACCCAAACTCACCGATGTCATATGGTTGGCAAAACCAGAATTTGTAAACTAAGTCTTTGAGTTACTCTGCCTTTGGGAAACTCTAAATCTGACACAGGTAGCAACAGGGTTTCCTGATGGTAATACACAAGACGACTTTTAGTGATATGTGTACAAACATTTTGTAACAGTTATATATTTAACATTTTCATAGCTGGTGTAGGTAAAATTGACATAATAAAATGGCCATATTTAAAAGGTATAGCCTAATAAATGTACGTGTATGTGTCTACACTTATGAAACCATCACCATAATCGAGATGAGAACATACATATCGATCACTCCCAAATGTTTCCTTGTGCCACCCCCACACTTGTCCATCCTCAGGTAACCACTGATTTGTTTTCTGTCACAATAGATTAGTTTAAATTTCCTTAGACATTTTTGTGAAATATAATCATGCAATACAGATTCTTTTTTGCTGTGGCTTCTTTAACTCAGCTTTATTATTTTATCAATTAGTTCCTTTATGGGTCATGTTTTTAGTGTCATATCTGAGAAATCTTTGCCTAACTCAAGGAGACAAACATTTTGTCTTACATTTTCTTCTTGAAGTTTTATAGTTTTAGGTTTTATATTTAGGTCTCTGATCCAATATTGAGTTAAATTTTTTGTGTCATTGATCCAATATTGAGTTAATTTTTTTGTGTATGCTATGAGGTATAAATCAAATTTCTTTTTGCATGTGGCTATGCATTTATTCTGGCACCATTTGTTGAAAAAAAATTTACTTTCTTTGTTAAATTGTATTTACTCTTGTGTTGGAAATCAAGTGTCCATACCTGAGTGGATCTACTTCTGTACTTTCTATTCTGTTCCATTGATCTTTTCTACTCCAAAACCACAGTTTTGACTACTGCAGCCTTATAATAAGCCTTACAATCTATTAGTGTTTGTCCCTTATATTTATCTTTTTCAAAACCATTTTATCATTTTAGGTCATTTTTTATTTCCATATGGATTTTAGAATCCATTTCTCAGTTTCTACAAAAAAGTCTACTGAAATTTGATTTGGAATTGTGTTGGTTGTACAGATTAATATGGATAAAATCGATATCTTAATAATAAATAGTTTTCCAACTCATAAATACAGTATATTTACCTATTTATTTAGGTCTCTTTAATTTCCTTTAGCAATATTTTGTAGTGTTTTATCAGCCAACTGAAACCTAGTTTTCAAGGTTTAAATTATGCATACTTGTTTCAGCTTTATTCCAAAGTCCTTCATATTTTTGATGTTATTTTAAATGGCTTTAACTTTTTATTTCAATTTCCAAATAGTCATTGCTAGCATATAAAAATGTAATTGATTTTTGTATATTGATATTATATCATATAACTTGGCTAAACTCACTTCATTCAAGGAGCTTTTTCCACTAGGTTTTCTACATAGATATTTATGTTGCCTGCAAACAACAGAGTTTTACTTCTTCTTTTCCTTCCAAGATGACCTTTTCTTCTTGCCGTATTTTGCTAGTTAGAACATCCAGTACAACACTGAATTCTCAAAAGAGATCCTCTGCAGATCTCTAGAGTTCTCTTCCATGTGGCTTTCTCTTTTCAAGACTTCTGTCCTGAGAACTTCAGCCACCCTGGTCTTCTCAGACGCTCAGCTTCATATCCTCAACACAGGGAGCATACCACGATCCTCCTTGGTTTCCCTCCCTGCACAGTGGCCTGGAAACTCTCCAGAGAGTAAACCGGAGCACTCATAGGCCCTCCCTTGTTTTTTCCCCACCCCTCAGGAATCACTGTCCTTCACTACCTGACATAAAGTATCTTGAGAACCATTATGATATATATTTTATCCGTTGTTATTTGGTTGTTTCACAAAGGAGTGTAAATCTATTCCTTTTTACTCTATCTTGGCCAGAGGCAGAAGTCCTCAGATATTTAGTGCACTAAAATGTAAATGGCAGCTATACTAATAATACAATAGTGATACAATTTCCTTTTAAAATAATTTTAAGTAAAAAAAATCCAAATAGTCCATTTAAAAGAAAAAAAAAAAAAGAATCGTGTATAATAACCGAGATTAAATGGATGTGGCAAAAAACCTGAAGACTTCTCAGTGAAATCTCTAAATTTGGGGAGCCCTATAATAGGGATTAAAGTAGCGATAGGTGAGGGCTTACACTAAAAGGAAATCAACAGGGAAGATACAGGTAACTCTAAGCAAAGAAGCAAACATGTTAGATGTCTTCAAAGTAATTTGAGGGCTGGGCACAGTGGCTCATGCCTGTAATCCCAGCACTTAGGGAAGTTAAGGCAGGCAGATCACTTGAGGTGAGGAGTTGGAGATCAGCTTGGCCAACATGGTGAAATCCTGCCTTTACTTAAAAAAAAAAAAAAAAATTAGCTGGGTGTGGTGGCACGTGCCTGTAATCCCAGCTACTCAGGAGGCTGAGGCAGGAGAATCACTTGAACCTAGGAGGCAGATGTTGCAATGACAGACTGTGTCACTGCACTCCAGTCTGGGTAACAGAGGGAGATATTGTCTTAAAAAAATAAAAAAAGTAATTTGAGCTCTTTAGTGTGGGTCAATGAAGCAAGCACCCAGCAAAAGTTATTTTAGTAATCACTGCACTAAAATAACTGTTGCTCATAATGATAATTTTAGATTTTAAAAAAGGTTAAACTATGTTCAGAATACTATGCTAAAGTGAGTAATGGTAGTACATTTTTAAAACAATAACCATTTGAAACATTTTAACAATAAACACTTGTTAAAATTTCCTGCTTAAGGAGGTAAGACAGATTTGCAGAACTTACTCGCTTAGAACATCTTAATAGAGTTTCTTGAAAACTACAGAACAAGATGTTATTGTTCATTACTTCTTAGTTGATTAACAGTTGTTACAAAGAGTAACTTCAGACAAAATAAATTTAATAGAGTTTATTTGAGCAAAGAACAACTCATGACTCTAGCAGCACTCACAATCAGAGGAACTCAGACTGCTCCGCCGCAGTGCGGGCAACGAACTTTTAGGCGGAAAGAAGACAAAGGGGATGGACATGATTGGTGTAGAGTGAAAAGACTAGTTAGAGATTCGTTGTTGGTTTTCACTAGTTGGGTCTTTAGTTTCCTTGTACTGTTTACATTAGGCTCCAGTCGGCTAACACAAGAACCTAAAGCACTGGGCTGTATCAGGCTAATGGCCTTCCTTTTGGATTTTACTGGAAACAAACAACAACAACAACAACAAAAACAGGGTAAAGTATGTGTTAGGGCCGACATGGAATGATTTCATTGAATTTAAAGGCCCAGAGTTGGAGTAACTCAAAAGCATCTGGCACCGTGGTGATCTCTCAGATCCGCAGGTGAAAGGAGGGAAAGGGGTGGGGGGCAAACTAAAAATGAGCTCACTACTGGGGAAACTGACCTTCCCAGAAGGCACAAGGAATGAGTCTGAGAGCAGTGTCCTCTGAAGCCCTACAGCTAGAGAGTTTACTTTGAGTGATGTTTTCTGGAATAACAAGTGCCTCATTGAAACTGTATGAGAATCACGACAGACAGATTCTTTCAATCCCACAGAGCTATATTTACTTATAATTTTATAGTTAAAAAAGTACTCAGTTACATCTCAACTTTAATACTCAGAAAAATTTACAGACAGAGAATTATAATTATCCGTGTATTATAGATGGGAAGGTTCTGGGAGAATGCAACCTGTCCACAATCATACAATTGCTCACGGGCAAGAGAGAAATGAAAACAGACCTTTCTCTTCTAAGCAAATGTTACTTCCAACATACAGAAATTAGTTGGGGTGTCATTTTCAACTCTACTTTTGTTTTGTTTTGTTTATTTGTTTTTGGAGACAGTCTTGCTCTGTCGCCCAGGCTGGAGTGCAGTGGTGCAATCTCAACTCACTGAAGCCTCTACCTCCCGGGTTCAAGCAATTCTCCTGCCTCAGCCTCCCGAGTAGCTGGGATTACAGGTGCCCACCATCGTGCCTGCCTAATTTTTGTATTTTTAGTAGAGATGGGGTTTCACCATGTCGGCCAGGTTGGTCTCAAACTCCTGACCTCAAGCAATCTGCCCACCTCGGCCTCCCAAACTGCTGGGATTACAGGCATGAGCCACCACGCCCAGCCCCTAACTCTATTTTTGATCCTTTGGTAGTGTTAAAAAACATAACCTGAATCCACTGGCTGACATGAGAGGCCTGTAAATCTCCTAAAATAATTTCATATATATGAACCATCTTTTCTGTGTGAAGGGTTCGAGGCATTAAGATTCAAAATGGGTTAAAAATTCTACTTATTCTAGATAGTTCTGGAACGATCACTTAAGCTGCAGTCATAAATATCTCAGCACTTAACACTCCCAACAGTTCCTCCCATTCTAATGGCACCAGGAGATACTGAGAATTTCGTCGCAAACACCAGGACCTCAGAAAAGAGACAGTGAGGGTGGTGTTTCGGTATCTATTCCAATCAGTACTTTCCTACTCCTTACGTCTCTTTTGCTTAGGACAGTTTATTTGAAGCCTGGGGCTGTGACACCACAACATCATTTCACTCCCCAATCTCAGGTGGGCATGATGTGTCCATCAGCCAGCTGAAACCCCCTCCTGGGATTCAGCTGATGGCTTCTAGATCAGACCCCTGGAAAAAGTAAATATTTTCTAGAAAGAATGCTTCTTTTTTTTTTTTTTTAAATACTATAAATGTAAAATCATATATATGTATTCTTTTCTCCTGACAGCAGGAGCTGACCACTTTTGTGAAAGGGGAAACAGACTAAAGTAGATAACGATCCATGATTAACTGAAAAGGCTGGAGGGTTCCCTGTTCTCCTTAGAGACGGTTGCAGCAGTTACCATTCCAACTGCACCTTCTTCCAAGCACATTTCTCTTTGACACTTTTTTTTTTTTTTTTAAGTTAGCACTTAAGTAACTTTCTTTGCCTGGTTCACAGATAACGCTTGTTCTGAAGAATAGTTTACGTGGCTCACTCTCCCGTTCTCCTTAATTTCCGGGCAATATCTCCAACAAAGGCCTGTCACTCATCAGCTGGCTCCCACTCAGCTCTGAGACTGCATTATCAGCTCTGCCTACTCTGCTCCATCCATGTAGCCCTGCTCTTCTTGAAAACTGCCAAGCATGCCTCTACCTCAGGGCCTTTGCTCCTAATGTCCTCTCTGCTTAGAATGCTTTTCCCCCCAGACAACCACTTGGCTAGCTTCTTCGTTTATTTAGGGTTTTTCCCAAACGTCATGTGATTAAACACTACCCTGTAAAAAACAGTGACCTTACAATTCCCCACACTCTCTATCTCCCCTATCCCATTTAATTTTTCTTTTTCTTTTTTGGTTTTCTTTCTTCTCTTTCTCTTTTTCTCTTCTTCTCTCTCTCTCTCTCCCTTTCTCTCTCTCTCCCCTTCTCTCTCTCTCCCCTTCTCTCTCTCTCTTTCTTTTTTCGAGACAGGGTCTCACTCTGTCACCCAAGTTGAAGTTCATTGGCATGATAGCTCACTATAACCTCTACCTCCCAGGCTCAAGTGATTCTCCCACCTCAGCCTCCCCAGTAGCTGGGACTATAGGCGCGTGACACCACATCTGGCTAATTTTTGTATTTTTAATGAAGACGGGGTTTCATCATGTTGCCCAGTCTAGTCTCTAATTCCTGGGCTGGCCCACCTTGGCCTCCCAAAGTGCTGGGATTACAGGAATGAGCCACTGCACCCAGCCCAATTTTTCTTTATAGCATTTTCAACATCTGGCATAGTATATGTGTTAGGAAAAACTCTTTCAAACCATGTTTTTTCTCTGCTCTCACACCACAACAAAGATCATCAACACAGAAGAATACCGCTGTGACCAGATGTGTGGAGGTTTCCCCTCTACACCAAGTGGGGTATCTTCCAATTTAATTCCAACACTACCTGGAGATGGTGTCACATCCCATGGGTTGAAGGCCAAGAGGTCCCCAAGACCCCTCCCCACCAGATACCAGTCACAAGTCTGGGTCCCTGGAACTTCTGAGTAACTGGCTTCAAGCTGGGGTTCCCATGACCCCATTTTGGAGTTCAATTCATTAGCTGGAGCAGCTCACAGAACTTAAGGGAACACTTACGTTTAGTGGATTATTCTAAAGGATACAGATGAAGAGACACGTAGGGTGAGGTATAGGGGAAGCAGCATGGAGCTACCATGTTCTTTCTGGGTGTGCCGCCTTCCAGGAACCTCCACGTGTTCAGCTATCCAGCAGCTCTCTAAACCCAGTCCTCCTGAGTTTTTATGAAGGCTGCGTTACATAGGCATGACTGAAAACCATGTAGCAACGTGATTGGACAAAAAGTACATGATCTAAACCCAGCAAGGCCTGTCTGTCCAGATTTTTCTTGCCCTTTCTATGTAGCATTCCTTCCTCTATGGTATGGTGCAGGAATGTCTCTGAGATGAGGGTATTTTAACCCACAATCAGATTAGAATCCTGCCTTGGAGAGATGAAAGGAGGACAGGAGAAGGTCAGAGGAAGAGATTCTATTCCTAAGGCCTAAAGTGCCCCAGAAACAGTGGATTAAAAACCAATGTATCTATCATAACATCACAGGCTGCCCCCTGGTTTTTGAACACGGATCCCCTACATCAAAAGAATATGCAACTCAAAAGATGCTGCCACATTACTAGAATCTCATTCAGTCATTAATAATTAGTCCAGTCCATTATACAGTATTAATGTCTCCCAGGGTGAGGCTACTCAGGTTTGCAGGCCTACCTTCAATCTTTTTTGTTTTTCTTTTTAATGTTCCCATAATTTTTCTAATTTAATTTTTAAAATTTTTGTGGGAACATAGTAGGTGCATATATTTACGAGGTACACGAGATGTTTTGATACAGGCATACAATGTGAAATAAGCACATCCTGGAGAATGGAGTATCCATCCCCTCAAGCATTTATCCCTTTCAATCTTGGCAGCATCCAAAAACAGCAGTGGTCTCAGCAAACATATAATTTCACTCTTTCAGGTATTTGGTATACTTGCGTTAAGAGACAAGTATACCAAACGGTGGTCTGAACCTCTTTCAAGGTGTAAATATTGGGTTTCCTAAATTAATAACCCATTTATTCATTTCTTTACTCTCAGCTACCAGTTCTCCTTCTCTCCGCTAACACCCAAACTTCTTCCCCTTTGGAAAGGACCTTTGAATTGCCACTGTGTCAGTCCAGATTGCAGGCAGCACCGCTACTCTAGCAAGTGCCTTCTCCTCAGTCCATTTCCATTCACAGAGCATAAGGTTACACAAGTGCAAAACTAGTGAGCTATTTTTGCCTGCAGGCAATATAGCTGCATTCACTCTTAGCCTCAGTTTTTCTAGATGGGGTAAAGGCACAACCGACCCCCATCAGGTCCTTAGGAATTCTGGGGGAAGGAAAAAATTGTTGAGGTGATTTGGGGAATGAAGAAAAAATATGTATAGTCATTATATCATTATTCTCCTCCCTTGGCAAGCATTGGATAGTCTTAGCAGCATTCTCCCCAGTTCCCTTCCCCGGATCAACCATAAAAACAGAGAAAAATCTAGTGGGGCACTCCTTGAGTCCTCCGCATGCTGAGTGTGGGCACACTCACGAAGGCATGTAAGCCAGCCTTCATGCTTTCATCTCTCCCTGTTTCAGACAACTGATGCTTCCATTGCTTGCTTACTTCTCTATCAAACTATTACTTGAAGGAGCATATCTCTCTGCCCATTGTTGGAAATTATGGGGTTGTATGGTATATTCTTTGGTCTGAAGAAATGATGCCTGGCCATCCAAATCCATGCAATATATTCTGGGTTTTTTTTTTTTTTTTTTAAATAGCCCTCTGAGCATTTTCATCTTCCATTGGGTAAGCAAAGCCCACTTCAGAGAAAGTGTCTATTCCTGTCAAGACTCATTTGTAGCCCTCAGGGTTATCAGCATCAGTTTTCCCTTGCCAGCTATGATCAGGGCCTTTCCGCTGAGAAATCTGCCCCATGGCCATCAACGTTCTCTGTCTTTTTTGCTGATAAACAAAACAGTTTTTATTGACATTCTGTGCCTGAGGATGCAAGAGTAACATGTCTAGATTCAGCCCATCTCTGCACTGCTGCAATACTCCCATATCCCATATCCACTGATTTCATGGACCCAGGTGATTGCCTTAGGAGAGCCCATGGGGATATCTGCTTGTTGATTCCAAAACTGGACTAGGGCTCTTTTTATGGGCATTTACTTGCTCTACCTTAATACACCCCTCAAATTTCCTTTAAATAGGCCAGATTTCCATCATCCTTTTGCCTGAGTGTATGGCCAGGCCATTGGTCACTGCCCTTGAGTCAGTAAAAACCCAAACACACAGGGGCTTCCACCACTGTTAAACTCTTCCATTACTGTTAGGAAAACAGGATACCGTCCAACCCACTGAGCTGATCTGATTTTACCTTCTTTGGACAAAGTAGCAGGCTTCCAAACAGGATGTTGTCCATTCACTTTGAAACTGCTGTCAGTAAACCAAGCAGCTCCAGTGGAGAGCTGGTCATGGTGCACTGTCCAAATGTCTATAGAATCCAACAGCACCCTACACAGTTTCAGAGTCAGTTCTAGGGGTAAAGAGGCTCCCTGCCTGTACATATCTCCTCCTTCCATTCTCCAGGTCGCACACTCCCATATAAGCCATTTCCATTGTATTACAAAACACTTCCGGACACTGCCGTCCCTATTAGAGCATTTCTCTGCTATCACCCAAAGCATCCTGGTTATTTCAAGTTTCAGTGTCCTTCATTCATAGGGGTAGCTTCAGTTAATGTCCAATAACAAGGTAGTAAATGCACCTCTAGTGAAAATTCTCCAGTCCAAGAAGTCCCAGTAGTTGTTGCTGGGAGGTGCTCACAGGCTTTTGCCATGAGTCCCAGTAACAGCTCCACAGATAATTATCAAGTGGAGAATTTGTCCCTGCCAGCACTCCAGTTTCTACTCTGCACTATGTGGGCTTGGGCAATCTTCCTGAGATTCCTATTTAGCATATCCAATTGCCTGAAGGACAGGTTTACAGGCCTTCTGTTTTACAGTGTTAGGTAGGGGAAACATTCCCCAATCAGATACAATGTCCATTCCCATGACACAATCAGGTAAAAGAGATACAACCACTTCACACGAACCATGCTGAAATATACCAACTTCATAATCACACAAACCCTTACATTTTTCTATTCTAGTTCCAGGAACTTCTCTTCTCCACACGCAAACCATTTTACTCTTTCTTGTGCAAAAAGCTTTAGGTGTGGGGCTGGGCGCAGTGGCTCGCGCCTGTAATCCCAGCACTTTGGGAGGCCGAGGTGGGTGGATCACGAGGTCAGGAGCTTGAGGCCAGCCAGGCCAAGATGGTGAAACCCCGTGTCTACTAAAAATACAAAAATTAGCTGGGCGCAGTGGCGGGTGCCTGTAATCCTAGCTACTTGGGAGGCTGAGGCAGGAGAATCGCTTGAACCAGGGAGGCGGAGGTTGCAGTGAGCCGAGAATGTGCCACTGCACTCCAGCCTGGGTGACAGAGTGAGACTCTTTCTCAAAAAAAAAAGAAAAAAAAAAAAAAACTTTAGGTGCCCAGCCAGAGGTTGAGCCAAAGGACCCCAGCCCTTTTGCCAATCTATATTTTGATTAATCTGCCTCAGGCAATGCCAGATCAGATTTCTCGTTGTAATCTCTGCCTTTTGACTTTTTAAGTTTCTCCATACTGGAGGAAATATGGCAAACTGGTTTAAGGTCCTTTTATGCTGGGGGAACATCACAGGCTCCGTCTGGTCCACTTGACCTTCCACAGTGTTGTAGTAAGAGCTCCGCCTTAACCCCATCACTTTCTATTTTATTCACGCCATTTCTTAGTAACCAGTTAAATATTTCTACCCTGCTTGGATGAGTCCTACGACTCTCCCCTTTTTCTCTTTCCATTTTATTTTTAATTCCTTAGTATCAGTGAGACCCATACATGGAAGCTAAGACCACAAATCAGATAAGGCTTCCTGAACTGTTGTTCATTTCTGCAGGAATAACTTCATATGGGGCACCCATGTAGAAAGCACTTTCTTAATCACAGAATTTGCCATAATCTGGGTAACAGACATATTCGGGGCCAAATATCCCAGTCATCATAAGGCCAGTCCAACATGACTTGCATAGGAAGCATATCAGCTGCTTCCTCTGAGGCGTTCCACTTGGCATTTATAGGGAGAGTTGGGCAGTCCCTCCTCTCACTGTAAACTGACTTTACAGTGGCTTTTATTCAGTTCACTACACTGGCTGTTTCCTTGTGAATAAACTCTTGTATATCTGGATCATATATATCCATCTGTGATTGTTCAGTATGAACTGTGGATTCTGCATCAACCCAAACATGTTCTTCTCTGCAGCATTTAAAACCAAAGACATTGCTCCTAAATTAGTTCCTCTCACAATCCATTTTAAAACAGGTTCCTCAGGGAACTTATGATACCCATCCACAAAATGAGATAATTCCTTTACACTGTACCCTCTAGTTTCAATAGTTTCTTGGTTCTGCCCTTCCCCCATACCGATTAACTCCTTGGTGACCAAAAAAAAAAGGTCTTTGAGGTACTTTCTGCTGCCTTGACATAATTTTCGCCTTTGTGGGTGGCTTTCAGGCTAGAGGCCTGAGCTCAGAGAGACACACATCAGACCTTAGTCCAGCCCCGAGGCCTGACTCAGAATTCTTTTACTTTCATTTTAGCTATTATAGATAGCAATAACCAAGGGATAGTGTGTTTAGCATGGTTCTTATTATTTTGAATTCTCTTGCATATCCAATAAGCCAATTCCTCAAAAATTGAGACTACCATCATCTCTTAATTCCACTGGTAACTTTTACCTTTAGTAATGGAATGCAGTGTAACTACAGTTTCATACCATGGGTGACTAGGTAGCCACTCAGGAATTAAATTCCTCATCCTCCCTTCTTTCATCCTTCTTTTTTCCAAACCATATGTTTCTGTGGGCCAGGGCCATTCTAGCAAATCCTACTTTTGACACCAATTGTGTAGGAAAAACTCAAACCAGGTTTCTCCTCTGTTGTCACACCAAGATAACAGTAATCAACACAGAAGACTTCTGTGATCAAATGTGTGGAGGATTTTTCCAAATACTAAGCAGCAGATAACAGCTGGGTGTCCTCGAATTCAATCTGACACTCTCTACTTGGAGATAGCGTCAGATTCCATGGGTTGAGGGCTCGGTCCTTAAGACTGCTCCCCCTGCTCCTAGACACTAGTTATAAGTCTGGGCCCCAGAAATTCTGACAGGCTTTAAGTGGGGTTCCCATAAACCCCACTTTGGGTTTGATTAATTTGCTGCAGTGGCTCACAGAACTCAGAGAAACACATTTAGTGGTTTAATATAAAGGATATTACGAAGCATACAGATGAAGAGATGTGTAGGGCAATCTAGTGGGAAGGGGCGTGGAGCTTCCACGCCCTCCCTGGGTGCACCACCCTCCAGGAACCTCCACATGTTCAGCTATCCGGAAGCTCTACAAATCCAGTACTCTTGTCATTTTATGGAGGCTTTATTATATTACATAGGCCAATTGACAACCACGTAGAAATGTGATAATATAAAAAGTGCATGATTTAACCCAACAAGACCTAACTATTCAGATCTTTCTTGGCCTTTCTGGGTAGCATTCCTTCCTCTAGAGTATGGAGCAGAAATATCTCTGGAATGAGGGTTTTTTGACCCACAATCAGATTAGATTGCTGCCTTCGGTACGTAAAAGGAGGACAAGAGAAGGTCAGAGAGAGATTACGTTTCCCGAGGCATAAAGTGCCCCAACATTATAACAAGGACTATGGGAGCTGTAAGCCAGGAACTGTGGATGAAAATCAATATACCTATCATAACACCTCAGCACACATGGATATGTTTACTTATTTATTGTTTGCCTTCCCCCAGTTAAAACGCAATGTCCATGATATTAAGGGTTTTGTCTGTTTTGTTTCATGATGGTCTGCAGTAACTAGAAGAGCGCCTGACAAGAGGAGGTACTAAATCAATCTTTGCTGACTGACTGAGTGAATGATGTATGCCATCAAATTCACTTCCTAATATCCCATTACATGTTGACACCTGCCATCAAATTCTAGGTGGTACTTCTGGGTTTGGGACTAATGACATTATTGTCATCTAGATACTCAAATAAGCTCTTACAAAGTGGGCTGTGGGGTGTTGTGTATGGCCTTTTGAGCTGAACTACAAAGATATGTTCACTAAACGGGAACTATGTTAGCATGCCTCAACTTACATCATTTATGGTCTATAAATTTTTTCTTCAAGTTTTTAACCCATTTTTCTTTAGGTTTGGATCAATTATTCTATTTTACATTATGATATATACTTCACAACAATGTGGACTATTTCAAACAACAAACAGTCACTCATTAAATTGTAATCTGTTCATCGTGGCTTATCTAGCCAGAATAAGCACTGTAGATTTGAATAGAGGTCATTTTAAACCCTGAACTTTAAGAGTCATAAAGAATAATCAAAGGTTGCCAAGCCTATTCTTTTACCTTGCTTACAAATTCCTCCCAGTAAAAACAATACACGATGACGAAAGTGACAGCTTCCATGTAACAAGTTCTTATCTTACGATTATCTAATTATTTTAGGTTCCAGTAAGTTCTTGTTTGACTCTGTTGAGCTGTGACTTTCAATGTTTTTTGTCTTTCCAGCTCGATAGATGGGCACTAGTTGTTGGGGGTGGTAACACTATATAAATGACTGGCTACTCCTGCCTGTGGCTGAATGGTGCCTATGTTTAGGACACTATATTGTGCACATATGCAGATCTGTTCTGTGATTCAGGATCCTCCCACTTAGGGTCTTAGTCTGCCATCACAATCCTTTATTCAAAAAGCATGATTACCTTGTGAACAGTCCTAAAGCCTAGTCTGGCAGATAAGGCTCTTAAGATCGTGGCCAGCCATGCCTCTCTTACCCATATCACTCCTTAAGAAAAAACGATCCCACAGCCACAGCTAGATTCCAGAGTGAAGTGTTGTTCTTGATTTAAAGCTTAAGTGGACTTGGAAAATCATCTTGAGTTACATCCCAAAGCGGGGAAACACAGCTTGCATGGTAAAAGAAAAGCTGTCATCTCCCCCGTTGTGTGCCACCGAGGGACATGTTCCCAAGTTCCTTCTGGTTATGCATAACCAGAGCAACAACACCAACAGACAATTAGGCGAAAGCCTTGAACTTAAAGATAAGCTATCCGGGACAGGAACCCTTTCTTTCACGGACTCACTGTTCAGACTCAACATTTCAGCAGCCTGCCTTGGCCGACATGTGCAAGGCTAGAGTGGAAACCTGAGTATTTCTTCAATCGTGCAAGCATTTTCTAATCTCCACTCAAGGTCACATAAATATGCACAAACCAATTCAAGCTCAGTTATTACATAAACAAGGGGGCAGTGTTTGTTGGCACTGCAGCATGCTGTAGTGCTATTAGTTAAGGAAAAGTAGAATTACCAAACATGTCTTGTTAGGTGCATGAAAGCCATTTACACTCATTCTTCAGATAAGTAAACTAATTAGAAACAGACTCAGCACTTCTCATTCCAAACCCTAACACATTAGAAGAAGAATAATAAAGAGACAAAGAGAGGTGAGCTTTGTGCCAAACTTGTACACGGTTTTAGGAAACAGGCAGGACTGTTTCACGAAGCTCTTCATTCCAAGACCATGTAAATGACTCAGCCATCACTCCATTAGGTTTCTACTGATGCAATACGAGAACTGTAAACACACTAAGTAACACAAACATAGGTTACTGGCTGTTCGTGTGTTTTTCTACGTTGTCTCTTCTCATAATGGCAAGGGACAGAAATGTTTACCACAGATCTATGTTTGGCTTTTGTTTTTATTTACCCCTCAGTCTTTTAATTTGCAAACTGTATTTGCATTAAAGAAATTTTTGACAATGTAGAAAAGTATAAAGAGGATAATAAAAACCACTTGTAATTACACCATCCAAAGATACTGTTATTTTGTTTTGTTGCATTTCTTTAAATAGTTCTGTCTCCGCGCTCACATGTTTATGCATATGTCCATGCTTTATTTTGTTTGAAAAAGTAGGCATAACACTGTATATATTTTACAGGCACATAACACTATACATGTTTTTCCCAAGGTATACCATTAACATTTCCCTATATAATTAAGACTAAAAATATGTTTATTGCATCCCATTCTGTCATATGAATATACAATATTTACTTAAGTAAGCTGTTCACAATTTATTAGTTTCTGATTTTTCACTATTCTAAATAATGCTGCACCGAATATACTTCTATATATATATATATATCTTTGCATACATATGTGTTATTTCCTTAAAGCCTGCCCTTTTAAAGCACACACACATGAACATGTGATTGTTGATCAGGGCAATGTTCATAGCTGTTAACTCAAGAAAATTTAACAAAATCATGTGGGCTGTCCAACGTTTGGACTATTGAGATGACATTTATCCAGATTTTCCTATGGTGACCCTTTTTCACTGTGGCCTGAGATGTGGTAGAGTATACTGTGAAATTAAATGCAAGTAGAATTTGCCAGTGAGATCTGTGACAGAATCAGAAATTAAACTCATGTCCTGTACTACTGTGACCTTGATGCTCTTGTCACAGCTAAAGATGGAAATAGGGCAACACAAGACTGTGTCAAATGCAGGAGGCGGCTCACTTAAGGCATAGAGTCTTATCCTTTCATATCCATAAGAAGGTAGGCATTCCTGATGAACATTACCTCTGTAGGTGTCCATACCTCGTGTCCTATAATTAACAACTCCCACACGCTTGTCTACCTGGAATTGTACAACACACGCCTCAAAGTCCACTTGAAAGTCATTTCCTCTGAGAAGCTGTCTCTGATCTTTCCAAAGAATCATGGCTACCTCTGAGATCCCACAACATTGTCTCTTGAGAAATCATTGCTTGCGTGTGGAGTTCACTCGCAAACAGTACTTCCGGAAAACAGGGACTATGTCTTACTTACCTCTGTGGATCCACAGATTCCGAGATATAGCAGGGACTCAATAAATGTTGGCTGAATTAATGAATGGGGACTAGGATATTAATACTATGAACAATGGCTCCCTGTCACCCCTGCACACCCTGACAAGCTCCTCAGCCAGGTTTAGAACATGGAAAATATGGAAGCAGAGATGCCATTTTGGTGCCTGCCTCCTCAGCCATGATAGCCTCACCTATCCATCAGTGACTTGTCACCATAACCATTGTTCACCAACACCATAGAGTGTCTGACCTATTTAATGATCCCTTCCAGGAGATAGTGCGTGTCTGTGAATGCCTTATCCAAGGCAGAAAGAAAACAGAGGGCTTGGTTACCTGCGGGTCACCTCCATCATGTCTACACACTTAGAAATACATACATATAGAGATAACACTCATTTCTATATTCACATGCAGACACATACATGCTCAGTCCTAGGCAAGACCAAGAGAGAAAAAAAGAAGAAGAGCAAAATGGGAAGAGCAGAATATACAATGAAAAGCCTAACAAGAGACTGTGCATGTTTTATGTGAGAGATGGATCCCCAGGTGGGAGAGAGAGGAGGTAAATATACGATCAGCAAAGGTGCTACCAGATGCTCATTATAAATAGAGGCAGTACAGCATGAGCAGTTTAGCACGGTTTTAATCTGTCACCTTACCGAGTGTGCAGCCTGGAGGCAGGAAGCTGATCACAAAGGCGGTGTGCAGTTCTTAGACAGAATCTTTATCAGCCGGGTGAGGAGATGATGACTATGTTAATGAGACAACAGTAGAAAGACATGACTATCAAGTTCTGTTTCTCAAACTTTAGTGTGCAGAAACGATGGCTTGGGATCTTGTTAAAAAACATAGATAGTTCCAACCCTAAATACATTTGGTAAGTCTGTGGTAGAGGCTGAGAAACAACATTTTTAGCATCCACCCAGCTGAAATCTGAGGCAGGTTTGAAGACCATTCCTAAAAGAAACACTGCTGCAAAGGGAGTGAAAAGAGATACAGAGGCAGGGAAGGACAAGGCAAGAACTAAATTACCTAAAGGCACCCAAACAATGCATACTTTGTCATATCGCAATTATTAAATACCAATGATTTACTCCACTTAAGCTAAAATATTCTGACATTAGTATTACTTTGTTGGCTTGAGGTAATGAGGCCAGAACCTTATAAGCCTGTTTAGTTTCTCATCTATTTCTACCTCTAAATATCTGTCTATTGTAGTCAGTACATACAGGATCACCACAAGAACCATGATGCCTTTGTTATAGGTTCATGCTATGAGCTGTGTAGCTTATTAGTGAACAGGTTAAGAAAATGAGAAGAAGGTGGTTTCTCCATTTGTTTAAACACTCCTTCCACAGAGCTTTCCCTGACCCCTCAGCTCTTTCTACTGCACAAGCGTCCTGCAGTTCCTTTCCTTGGTGCTTGTAGTACTTGAAATAAATTACTCTCACTCTGCCTTGTTCACCATCAGGCAAGCTCCATAAGCACAGAGTATCATCTGTCTTGTTCAGCCATGTATGGTCAGCACCAAGAACCACGTCAGGCACATTTTAAGTTCTCGAACATTTTTGCCCAAAGAATGAATAAGCTTTACCTTCATTGATTAAAATCTACACCAAGGTAATCTGGCTAGAATGAGACTCATGATTTAAGAAGCTTAAAATTTACTAGAGTGATGAATGAACTATGTCTTGATTGATGAAAGTCTACTCCAACAATAGGACTCAATGGAGAATAATTAACTGAGAAGATACTGAAGATTAAAATGAAAAGACAGACGTAAGACTGTTTTCCCCAACAGTGGACTCCATTGCCATCTCTTTGGTGGGCCGTTTCTTTCCTTCCTCCTTTTCCTGAGTCACAGAGGCAAGCTGATGAGAGGATGAAGAGCCTACTGGGCTCAGGGGTGCACTAGAGTTTATTGTGGTAGGAGGCAGAGGCTGGCCAGCTGCACCAGGTGTACCACCTCTATGGGCAGGGCCTGAGCTGGAAGCCTGGTCAGAAGAGCTGCAGGCTGAGCTTTGGTCCCCTACCTGAAAGAATATCAGGAAACGCTGTGACGATGATCTAGAGTAAATGCTGCCCCTTCATCTATAGCAGCTGAGGTATTTGGAATTGCACCTTTATGCCTTCAAGCTCCATCAGGTCCTTGATCTGTACTAAAGAAAGCTTTGTCTTTTCCATAATGTCTAGTTAACTGCCCAACAGCATAATTATTTCTTCTGGGTGGGAAAATCAGGGTTTTCAGGAACAGGGCCCACGCTTAAGTGTTTTGAAAACTTCCCTAAGTATCCTGATAGATTCTCTTGGTAAACAGTTTAGAATTCACATCAGCTTGGCATCGACGAAGAGCCCACGTACTCTTGCTAGCTACACGATTATCCTAAGAAATATTATGTTTCCTGCCTTCTTTATTTCATCTAAGGTATTTAGAATCGAGATTTAAAATTGGTTTTTGTCTTTGTGCCTGAATTACCAGATTTTAACAATTTGTTCTGCAGCTTTCTTTCCATCTGTGAGCCGAGATCAGCACTCTGGAGGAGAATATACTTCAAAGCTAGCACATCTGGATTCAAATTTGTATTCTCTTATCCACTTGCAGTAGATCCATGAACAAAAAAGTTAGCCTCATTTTCCATATTTATAAAATGGAGATAATGATAACAAACAAAATAGGTATATGCTGAGATAATTAAGTGAAAAAAAACTATTAATAGTACCTTGATCCTGGCATTTAGTAGGCATTCAATAAATATTACTTCCCCTGACCACCACACATTTTCTCTCAGAAAAGGTCTTAGCTTGCCTGCAAAGCACTCCTGAGTGTCTAAACATGGAGAATTTTGCAGTCCTTCTCCCACAGGGAGAAGCACCACTCCCAACAGTATTCCCCAGTCCGACACAGCATGCCATGTTTTCCTTAATGAGGAAAGGAGTTCTCAGCTAAGTGAAATATTCTTTGTTGTGGCTTGCATACCATCTAATATTTACCTCGTTTTTATATTTTCTACTTACAAGTCCCAAGTTGAAAGACAAAAAGCACTATCTGAAAAAGGCTTGTATGGTAAATACAAAGATAAGCTTCCTACTAACATATCTGTAAAATACTTAAACATAAAAATATAAAGTAATTTTACCACAACCTTCAATTCAAACATATAGGTGCCTGCTCACAATGAAATGTGATTAAGGTAACAGATATCCCTCAATTATGGATTTTAATAAAAAAGGTAGAAAATATGAGGGCCTGGCAATTAATGAAATGGAAAGAACTACTAGTTATATTATGCTTATCGACTGCTTGGCACTAAGTCACTGACTGGTTGACGTTTATTATCTGACTTAATTCTTACAATAAACCTATGAGTTAGAAGTGGTTATCAGTATTTTACAAGTGAAGAAACTTCAGAAAAAAAGAGGCTAAATAACTTAACCCAAGGTCACCTAGCTAGTAAGTGAGAAGCCAGGATGCTGGCCCAGTTCCAGGGGATGCCAAGGCCTGGGCAGGGTATCCACACAGTAGTATCTGCCTTCCAAAGGCATCACTAATATAACCAACACCTGATCATGCAAGACACACAGTCTCACCTGACTCTGGGCTGACGTCCACTGTCCAGGAATGAATTGGCATAGAACTCTGGCTAATGAGGCCAGTCTCCTAGAAATGGCAGTTCCAGATGTCCAGACTATAGGTCCAGAATCTGAGCTATTTATTTAGAATTTTCCAGGGAGGCACCAGTGACCTACTACTAACTGTAGTCATGGGCATAACCAGGCTTGTGTGGCTTTGGTGGGAGAGGAGCAAACAGAATCTGGCATGTAAGAAGAATCTCTTTCTCCGCTGACAAATGACAAATCCCACTTACTTCAACACACACATACTTCTAAGGAAGTCACTGACTTGCCTTCAACAAGCAGTGCTTAACAACCAAGATGTTACAAACTTGATTTCCACATTCTGAGCTTCAGCTTGGCACTTTCAAAATTCCCCATCAGATCTATTTTCAAGGTTCGCATGGCAACATTGCTTGTAAACAACTCAGTGCTTACTAACAAAAATGTAAATGTAAATCAGGCCACAACCTAACAAAAGACAAGAAGCAAATTTTGAGAATGGAGGAAGAGAAAGATGCGCTTCCCATCTGACCTGTTTGCAAGTCTGATCTTCACACATCAAGTGAATGCCTTAGAAGAGCAACACCTTTTGAACAAGAATGTGCATAACAAATGCTTTCAACAGGGCAAGCCAAATGGAATAAAATGTTCTCTTTTTCTTTCTGTTTGAGAGTAGTATGACTGCTGCACTTGTTAAAAGCACAGTCATTACTGCCATAAGTAAAATAAAATAACATTTATTGTAACATTTCTGTAACTCCTTACATTTGTTCTGATTTGAGATTTTAAGCATGATTGTGAGAGAATTGAGTTCCAGTTATTTTCATGGCCAGCAGCAAAGAAATTAGTGAAAACTGCATTAGAGAATCCGTCTCGGTAATGGTCTAACATGCGGTTTTCCCCTCCAATGCAGTACAGCTTAGGGAGGTTTTCACTGGGAAGAGTGGACAGCAGCTTTGATTCGGACCCCTGATGTTCAAAGTAATTTAGTAGCAGGCACTTTTCCGAAATTTCCTACAAATCCAATTACCTATGCAGGCTCTAATAACTAGTTACGTGAGTTTCATGAGTTTTTTTGTTTGTTTTTTCCTGGTACCTGGGCAACTGCTAGAGGCAACAAATTTATATCTCTTATGAGCATTTAAATTTCATTTTTTAACTCCGGAAGTTGCCCTGAAAATAACAATCACAAAGGCAAATGAAATATCAATATGTGAATCAGTCTCCTCACTAATGACTTAGCAACTGGAGGTAAAGAGGATATGCACGGAAGAGAACCTAGTAGGGTAAATGGAGAGACTGAACATTTAGACCCAACCACCAGGGAAGAGAGCAGGGACAACAAGGAACGGATTGGTGGCCAAGGGAACAACATAAAGGAGATTTACATGGGAAACAGGGTTTAAGGTTGTTTTTACTTTTGGAGATGAGGTCTTGGAAGGTAATGCATTTTAAGAGCATTTCTGTCACAGTTCATTACAATATGTGAAACAAAATAATGACAGAGCTTGGATCTAAAACACTTCACCCTGCCAGGCGTGGTGGCTCATGCCTGTAATCCCAGCACTTTGGGAGGCCATGGCAGGCAGATCACCCGAGGTCAGAAGTTTGAGACCTGCCTGGCCAACATGGCCAAACCCCATCTCTACTAAAAATACAAAATTAGCCAGGCCTAGTGTTAGGCGCCTGTAGTCCAGCTGCAGTGAGCCAAGATCACACCGCTGCACTCCAGCCTGGGCTACCAGAGCGAGACTCTGTCTAAAAAAAACAAAAAACAAAAAACGCTTCACCCTGTGCTCTTACTTTGAAAGGATCATGTAATAGTTAAGGACAATGGATAATTAAATATTGCCTACTCTGCCTACTCTATACAAAAACAACTGATTGAATAAATTGGGGCAACTACCACAAGATACTTTCATCAAAGGATTGTCTGCAATAGCAAATACAAGAACCAAAATCAAATGCCAATATATATATGGTTTTAAATAAATAAATGAACCTCATTACAATGGGATAATAACAGCCTTTAAAAAATGAGGTTCAACTACATTTACTGGCACAGCAGGATGTTCACAATATAGTCCTAAGTGAAATAAGCAGAATATAGAACAGTGTATCTTACACTCATTATATCTATATATAGCTAGATATATAAAAACAAATACACATGTATAATAGCCTACACTACTATATATATACACACACATATGTGCACACATTCATACGCATATAAAGTATATGATATGTAGATAGTATAAATAGCATATATTTAAATATAATAGTTTAAATATATATACATATATATGTATATAAACATATATATGTATATCTTTTTCTCATATACCAGTTGGCTTCCCGGTATTTGCTTAAAAGAATAAATAACCATTGTTAAATAAACTGTTGCTCCCACGTATCTTAGAACTTGCCGATAACATTTTCCATATGGAGTGCAGTTAATAATGAAGTGTTGAAGTCTGTAGTTTTTAAGATCTGATTCTAAGTCTTTTTTATTTGGTGTTTATATTTGAAACTGATATGCTTTTCTGACATGGCATCTTAAAAGATATATACCTCCAAATTAGGTAAATACAGGTCAAGCCATTTTTGCTGGAAGAATGAAAAATGAAGACACTGAACTAAATTTTTTATATGTTTATGAGTTCATAGTTATAAAACAGTAATATATACGTAAATAAGTACAACAAAATATTAATATGGTTATATCTGAATTGTGAAAATTTGTGTGAACTTGTGTTATATATTTATGTATTGATTGCATTTGTTTGGTCTTTAGATTTGTTTCTTTTGGTCTTCTAGCCTATGTACTTAACAAAAAGAAGAAAACCAAACTACAATAAACCAAGCAAAACACCTATAACATTAGATGTGAGTTTTCTTTTTAGGTGCCATGGTATCAAAAATATCTGGAGAACTCCAGTTTTATCATCGTATTTTTTTTTCTTTTTTTTTTTCTTTTTTGCCACTTGTATATGTCAATTGTGTCCCACACGAATTTATTGTCTGTCTTTTCTTTCCTCATGTCTATTCCTTTTGACAATGACATTAATTAACTCAGAAAGCAGCTTGACTCTTCAGATAATAAAATGGAGAAGTGATGATTTTAGGAGATATAAAATACAAACAGGTTAATTATTTTCATTTCTTCTTTTTCTTTTTGCATTAATTTCTAAGACTCCAGTCAGCCTTTAAAGCATAAATATGTGCCACATTTCCTTAACATAGTGACAAGAGACAGACAAATTCCTAGGTAGACAAGTACAGATCCCTGGTGAAAACCCGCCTTCAAGCCAAGGATAGTTAAAGCCTGAAAATCGAGCTGCCAGTTTCAGATAGAATCCACGACCAGAGTGAGAACTTCCATCCCCATCTTATCCTCTCTCTCGCTCTCTCTCTCTCTCTCTCTCTCTCTCGACTGCTTCCTTCTGAATGATGCCTTTTAACCAGTCGAATGGTGCTTTTTTCCAAGCCCATCCATGAACCAATCAGCATACACTCCCCCCATTCAAAGACCATAGAAAACCCAGGACTCAGCCTTACAGATGGCTACCTATGTTTGAGTCTTTTCTTGATGCTGAGAGTTTTCTTTCCGTCATGCAATAAAATTCTACTCTGCCTTACTCACTCTCCAGTGTTCACGTACCCTATTCCTCTTGATAGCAGGATAAGAACCTGGAACATGCTAAAATGCAGGAGCGAAAGAGCTGTAGCACTCCTGCTCACCAAGCTGTGGGTAGTGAGAGTCAAAGGGCTGTAACACTCCTTCCTACTAGCTGAACAACAGGAGAGAAGCAGCCGTGGGCACCACTCCCTCCTACTCCCCAAACTACCGTAGTGAAAAAGCCACAGCACTTACACAGACAGTATGGAAAGATGAGTGATATATATTTATCAGCTATCATAGTCTCATAAATGATATGAGTTGATTAATTTGACTTTCTATTATCATGGATTTGTTAATGTGAATTTATAAACAGGTAGATGGACAGGTACGTGGGTAGGTAGATACATAGATGGACAAAGACTAAGACAAAGATGAGCAGGTATAAAAAATTTATGCAGTAATAAATTTTGCAAATACATCAACTTCTAATTAGACTTTTTCCTTGGAATCTAGGTATATGTAGAAATGTGTCCTCCTAGGGAAGGAAGACACAAAAATAATTGCCATCTGAGGGAAATACAAAATCACCATTAGGGAAATATCACAGTTGCAGGCAACATCCACCAATTAACACTAACCAATTAACACTAAAATCACTGTTCAATCACTGTTTGAGGAGAAATAGGATGTTAGCATTAACTGAAAATATCTCCCCCAAAATATTTATTGATTAGAAATGGAAAAATAGGCCCTTCACAGTGGAGAAACCCAGTAGACATTATCTTAACCAAGTGATCAAGGTTAATGCCACCAGTAATAATACATATGTATAGCCATCATGTACCCCAATACGATTCGCTGAGAAGGGTACAACATTACTTCTGTGGTATCCCTCGCCAAAAGTGTATAACTTCAATCTAATGATGAGAAAGTACCTGAAAAACCTAAATCGATAGATATCGTACAAAATATCTGGCAACAACTCATTAAAGGTATCAAGATCATAAAAGACATGGAAGAAATGAGGAACTGTCACAAATTATTGGAACAGACTAAGGAAACAACAGTATAAGATCCTGGATCAGATTCTAGAATTGAAAAATGACATTAGGCAAAGAAAAAGCATAACTAGTGAACGCTAATAAGATATGAAGTTTAGTTAATAGTATTTTTCCAAAGTTAATTTCCTAGTATTAGGGGAAAATGAGTGAAGAGTATATTTAGTGAACTCTCTGTACTATTTTTGCAACTTCTCAGTAAGCATAACATTATTTTAAAATAAAGCTTTTTAAAATGGGGGAAAATTGCCATCCGCCTGCCTTCTGGGTTGGAGTCTTATTCCATAGATGTCAAAGGAGCTTTCAAGTCTTCAAACACAGTTTTCTATTTTATCTAAGCATAGACTTATCCTAAATCTCAACAAAATGGTGAAAAGAGACTTTTCACAATCAATAGTGCTAAATTGATAAATTGGTAGTGCCTCCCACTGTTTTTAATGATGTCCTCCAATCAGAAGGGGCTTTCCAGCTCTCTGGGGAGTAGCAGAGTGGGAGAAAGATTGTTTTATTAAGCATTTAAAAAATAGCCCAATGGAACAGGACTGAAATGGTTAGATAGCCACTCTCTGTAACTATCAATCATAATAAAAATAACCAGTAGCTAAAGAAGTTTTAGACATGAAAATATGTGGTGATTAATATAAATAACATGAAACAACTATGTATGCTTACATCTCCTCATACTGAAAGGTAAAAAGAATTTTTCCTCATAACACCTCTTCAAATGTATATTAACTGCACTATGGGATCATTTCTTACGTGGAATATAAAAATGTACATATTCTTCTAATTAAAATGATGGCAAAAAACATAACTTACATAATTGTTTCTTAACGGAAATGTAAAAAATTATAACAGACATTGACCTCTTATTTTTGACTCTGAGATTGTGGTTAATGTCCACATTTTTTCACTCTGTAGACACACAATAAATATTGTTAAAGGATGACCAATGAAATACATGTATTCATTATCTATATCTAAAGTTTCCAAATAAAATATTTCATATTAGTCACTGTGTTCCTTTCTGGGGAAGATCCAAAGTCTGCAACTTGGATAATACTCAGTTCTGTCGCACGTGACTTAGTGAAAGGCAGAGCCCACACAGACAGGAATCCCTTGACTGTACCAGATACTCTTTACCAGGAAGACGGGCTTCCCTTGGTTGAACCAAGTGGATGAAACCAGGGATGTACATACATATATTTCAAATTAACTTTTATCTGGTTAATACTGTATGAGTAATAAAGAGATAGAGCCCTGTTATGAAGTAGCTTATAATTCAGCATAGAGGGCAAAAATATTTCTAAAGTAATCACAGTGTATATAAGTATCAAGCTACACAGTGAGGTCAATAAGCCAGTCAGCAGCACAGGGAACACCCAGGTATTGAACCACTGCAATCCAGGTAACAGGCAGGGCTTGATGTTAGAAATACAAAGGTAAACACTTACTCTCTCTACTCTCAAGGAATACATAAATCTAAGGTGAGGGCGGGCTGGAGAGTTAGGAAACGAATACAAGCAATACAGGTGGTAAAGTGCTATAACAAAAGACGAGACACTTGATTTCTTCCTGCATGGAAGAGGGAGACTCTGTAGAGGAGGTAATGTTTGAGCCGAATGGATAAAGTGAAATTATTTTCAAAAGAACAGGAGAAAGGGCATTGCAGGCCTAAAGAACGGCATGCATTAAGTTAGGAAAGCATGAAAGAGGTAAACTATGAAGAGTTACAAAATGTGTGGACATCTGTAGTATACAGTGCATAGGGAGAAGGGGGCAGAAGTTACAGCTGGAAAAGCTAACAGGACCAGGGCAAGATGACCTTTATAACACATTGGGGAGCTGAAGCTTTAAAAATAGGTAATGTTGAATCACTGCATATAAAGTGAAATTCGGTGATACAAATTTTGTTGCTATTAAAATACAGAACAGGGACGATAGGCAAAACAAAATCAGAACACTATTATATCTTAATGACAGACTCTTTATGATGAAGAGAGAATCTGAACACTGACTCTAAGGTCTCTAACCAGGGGTACCGAGAGGATGATGCTGTAGTGAGGAATGCAGAGAAGAAACTCATGAGGTCTCTTTGGATATGATCAGCTGAAGAAGACTGTTAAGCATCCCTACAGAAATATCCACTGAGCAGTCCGAGACAGGAACAGAAAGGCAGAAGGAATAAAAAGTTTGAGGGCTTTGGTTTCTGGTGTAAGGAGCTTGAAAGATACCACTCTGTCCTGACAACAAACAAAGAGGTGAACATATTTTTTTAAGATGCTTAAGAGAGAGAAGGGCACAGGGCAAAGCACTGACTTCAAGACAGGAGACACAAACAGGTGAATACAGGGAGTTGTGGCTTAGAGACTCACAGGTGGAAAGTGCCCTGGGAACCAGTGACAGGTAGGAACCCCAAACTGTAATTGATGAACTGCTGAAAGCTCAGTGTGGACAATTTTGAAAATTAAAAACTCCAGGGAACTTGTCATAGCACAGGTGGGGAACAATATTGTGAGATTTACCTGCTCAACCAGGTTGCTATAGTAAACATTAAAAAATAATCCCCTCACGCTTCTAGCAGCAAGACGAGAAAGGGAACCATTTTGAAATACGCCAGAGCACTCTGTTCTTCTTAACAAGGTGTGCCCACAGGAGAAACGAATTAACCCGAAGCTAACCTGCTGGGGTTTTATCAGAACCTATCTGAAATGGGGGAAGGGAAATATCCAACACCCACACACTCTAGCTATTCTAACCTGTCCTGTTTTTTTCTCCTCGGAGTCGGGGGAGAAAAAAAAAAAAAAAAACACCTGAGAAATACTTGTGTAGTTCACAGTCTACAGACCAATCATAAGGCTACAGAGTGCTTAGGACTATAAAGTGCACAGACCTAATCACAGGACTATCGAGTGCTTCCCTTCCACCACATCTTACTACCACTAAAAGCCTACTCACAGCTGTTCCATTTACCAAGTCCAAAATAGTCCAGCTATCAAGAAAATATTACAAGGAATATAAAATGGCAAAAAACACAACATGAAGAGGCAGAGCAAACACAAGAACGGGATATAGCAGGAATGTCTCAATCATAAGACTGAGAATTTAAAACAACTACGATTAATATACTAAGGGCTTCAGTGAATAAAGCAGACAACCTTCAAGAACTTATGGTCGATGTAAGCAGAGATGGAAATCTTAAGAAAGAACCAAAATGAAATTCCTTCGAGGGGCTTACTAGTAGGCTGGACATGGCTGAGGACACAATCTTTGAGCTTGAGGATATGTTGATAGAAACTTCAAAAACTTAAAAGCACTCAAAACTGAAAAAAAAAAAAAAAAGAAAACAGAATATCAAAGAACTGCGGAAAAAATGTAATAAGAGTAACATAAGCATAAAGTGGGGATGCCAAAGGAGAAGAAAAAGACAAAGGAACAGAAGAAACACGTGACAAAAATAAGGACTGAGAATTTCTCCAACTAATGACAAACTCAAAATTACAGATCCCAGAAGCTTGCAGAAAAGCAAACAACATAAGTGCCTAAAACACTACACCTGGGCAGATACATTTCAAACTACAGAAAAACAAAGATAAAGAAAAAATTTTGAAAGTAGCCGGAGAGAAAAAACACCTTACCCTTAAAGTAACAAAGATAACAATCATATCTGACTTCTGAGATACCACGCGAGCAATATGAGAATGGAAGGAAATATTTACAGTGTTGAGTTGGGAGTGGGGGATCAACCACCTTAGAACTCTGTACCCTGCAAAATTATTTTTCAAAAATGTAAGATAAATAAAAACTTACTCAGACAAACAAAAATGGATGGAACTTTTTCCCAGTAGACCTGCCTTGTAAGAAATGCTAAAAATTCTTCAGAGTAAAACAAAATGATATGGATCGAAAATGTAAATCTACATAAAGAAAGGAAGACCATTAGAGAAGGATAAGTGAAAGTAGAATTAAAAACATTATTTTTCTTATTCTTAATTGATCTAATAGGCAACAGAAACAAAACAAAATGCTAGTTCTTTGAAAAGATCAGTAAAAAAGACAAGCTTCCAGTCAGACAAACTGGAAAAGAAAATGGAGAGAGACCTCATAAATTACTATATCAAAAATAAAAGAGGCGCCATAACTCCAGTCCCAAAGACATTAAAAGGATAATAAAGGAATATTATGAACAACTTCATGCCCACAAATTTGATGACTTAGATAAAATGGACCAGCTCTTTGAAAGACACAATTTGCCAAAACTTGCACAAGAAAAAACCAGACAATCATACAGGCTTATATCAATAAAGAAATTGATTAACTAATAACCTTCCAAAAGAGAAAGCACCAAGCCCAGACAGGTTCACTGGTGAATTCTCCCAAATGTTTAAGAAAGAATTCATACCAATTCTCTGCAATCTCTTTCAAAAGTTAGAGCAGAGGGTCTACTTCCTAAACATGTTACATGAGGCCAGCATTATCCTTTGTCCCAAAACCAAACATCTTTGGTTACAAGAAAAGAAAAACACAGACCAATATCTCTTATAAACATAAATGCAAAAACTTCAACAAAATATTAACAAATAGAATCCAACAATGTATAAAAATCAACCACAACCAAGTGAGATTTACCCTCACTATGCAAGGCTGGTCCAGTTTCAACATTTGAAAATCAATCAGTGTGATCCACACATCACCAAGCTAAAAAAGAAATCAATGACCATATCAGTAGATACAGAAAGAAAAAATTTAGCAACATCCAATAACCATTTATGATAAAAAAAAAAAACAAACCTCTCAGTAAACTAGGAATAGACGAGAACTTCCTCAACTTGATAATGAAAATCTACAAAGAAAACCCCCCAAAAATCCTATAGCTAACATCATACTTAATTGTGAGAAACTTAAAGCCTTCCCACTAAGATAAGAAACAAGGCAAGATGTCCCCTCTCACTACTGCTTTTAAACACTATACTGGAAGTACTAGCTCATGCAATAAGGTAAGAAAAGGAGACCAGGCATGGTGGCTCACGCCTGTAATCCCAGCACTCTGGGAGGCTGAGGTAGGTGGATCACCTGAGGTCAGAAGTTCAAGACCAGCCTGACCAACATGGTGAAACCCTGTCTCCACTGAAAAAAAAGTACAATAATTAGCCAGGCATGGTGGCAGGTGCCTATAATCTCAGCTACTCAGGAGGTTGAGGCAGAAGAATTGCTTGAACCCAGGAGGTGGAGGTTGCAGTGAGCAGAGATCACACCACTGCACTCCAGCCTGGGTGACAGAGCAAGACTCTGTGTCAAAAAAAAAAAAAAAAACAACAACAACAAAAAGGAAATAAAAGGCATACTGATTGGGAAGGAAGAAATAAAACTGTCCTTGTTTACAGATGTCATGATCACACATGGAGAAAATCCAAAAGAAAAGACACACACGGCTGGGCACGGTGGCTCAAGCCTGTAATCCCAGCACTTTGGGAGAACGAGACGGGCGGATCACAAGGTCAGGAGATCGAGACCATCCTGGCTAACACGGTGAAACCCCGTCTCTACTAAAAAAACACAAAAAACTAGCCGGGCGTGGTGGCGGGCGCCTGTAGTCCCAGCTACTTGGGAGGCTGAGGCAGGAGAATGGCGTAAACCCGGGAGGTGGAGCTTGCAGTGAGCTGAGATCCGGCCACTGCACTCCACCCTGGGCGACAGAGTGAGACTCGTCTCAAAAAAAAAAAAAAAAATAGACACAGACACACACACACAAAAACCCTCCTGAAACTAATAAGCTATCATACTAAGGATACTGGAAGGTTTCAGGACACAAGTTAATATACAAAAGTCGATTATTCTCCTATATACCAGCAATGAACAAGTGAAATTTAAAATTAAAAATGCAATTCTATTTAAGTAAGCACCCTCCAAAATGAAATACCTAGGTAAAAATCTAACAAAATATATACAAGATCTATATGGGTAAAACTAAAAACTCTCATACAAAATCAAAAAAGAACTAAATGAATAGAGAAATATTTCATGTTCAAGGACAGAAAGAGTCAGTATTATCAAGATGTCAGTTATTCCCAACTTGATCTACAGATTTAACACAAACTCAATAAAAATCCCATCAAGTTATTTTGTAGATGTTGACAAACTGATTATAAAGTTTATATGGAGAGGTAAAAGACCCGGAATAAACAACATAATATTGAAGGAAAAGAACAAAATTGGAGGATTTACACTGACCAACTTCTAGACTTACTATCAAAAGATACAATCATGAAGACAGTGTGGTATTGGTGAAAGAAGAGACAAACAGATCAATGGAAGAGGATAGAGAGTCCAGAAATAGACTCACGTTCATGTAGTCAACTGATCTTTGACAAAGGAGCAAAGGCAATCCAGTCAAGCAAAGATAGTCTGTTCAACAAATGGTGCTGAAACAACTGGACATCCACATGCAAAATAAATGAACCTAGACACAGATCTTACACCTTTTGCAAGAATTAACTCCAAATGCAAAATGTAAAAAATGCAAACATAATCTACATATAAAATGTAAAACTATAAAACTCCTAGAAAATAACACTTAAGAAAGCCTAGATGATTTGGGTATGATGATGACTGTTTAGATACAACACCAAAGGCAGGATCCATGAGATAAATAATTGATATTGGCACTTCATTAAAATTAAAAATGTCTGCTCTATGAAAGGCCATGTCAAGAGACTGCAAAGACAAGCCATAGGCTGGAAGAAAATACTTGCAAAAGACGTACCTGATTAAGAACTGTTATCCAAAATATACAAAGAATTCTTAACACTAATAGGAAAACATGCAACTCAATTAAAAAATGGCCCAAATATCTTAGCAGACACCTCACCAAAGAAGATGCATAGATAGCAAATAAACATATGAAAAGAAGTTCCACATCATATGTCATCAGATAAAGGAAAATTAAGATGATATACCACTACACACCCATTAGAATGACCAAAATCTGGAACAGTGAAAACACCAAATGCTGAAAAGCATATGGAGCCGCAGAAACTGTCATTCATTGTTAGTGGGAATAAAAACTGGCACAGCCACTTTGAAAGACAGTTTGACAGTTTCTTACCAAACCAAATATATTCTTACTATACAAACCAGCAATCATATTTGTTGGTATTCACCCAAAAGAGTTGAAAACTTAAGTCTACACAGAAACCTGAACAAGGATGTTTATAGCATCTTTATTCATTAATGCCAAAATTTGGGCCAGGCATGGTGGCTTGCACCTATAATCCCAGCATTTTGAGAGGCTAAGGCAGGAAGGTTGCTTGAAGCCAAGAGTTTGAGAGCAGTCTACACAACACAGCAAGAATCCCTTACTATACTCAGCTAGTTTTTAGCTGAGTATGGTGGTGTTCGCCTTTAGTATCAGCTACATGGAAGGCTGAGGTGGGAGGACTGCTTGAGCCCAGGAATTTGACGCTACAGTGAGCTGTGATGGTGTCACTGCACTCCAGCCTAGGCAACAGAGAGAGACACTGGCTTTAAATAAACAAATAAATAAACAAACATAATTGCTAAAACTTGGAAGCAACCAAGATATCCTTCAATAGGTAAATGGATAAACTATAGTATATCCAAATAATAATATTCAGCACTAAAAAAATAGCTATCAAGCTATGAAAATACATGGAGGAAGCTTAAATGCATATTACTAAAAGAAAGAAGCCAATGTGAAAAGGTTACATACTGTATGATTCTTACTATATGACATTTGGAAAAGGCAAAACTATGGAGACAGTAAAAAGATCAGTGGTTGCCATCAGGTAAAGGTGGAGAGAAGGATAAAAAGACAAAGCACAGATTTTTAGGGCAATGAAAACACCCTATATGACACTATATAGAAATGCCCTTATACATTTCCCTAAAACCACGGAATGTACAATAGCACAGAGAAACCTAACATAAACTATGGACTTTTGGCAATTATGATGTGCCAATGCAGATTCATCAGTTGAAACAAATGTACCATTCTTGTGGAGATGTTGACAATGGGGGAGGCTATGCATGTGTGGGGATGGGGGTACATGAGAAATCTCTGTATTTTCCTACCAATTTTTCTGTGAACCTAAAACTGCTCTAAAATATAAAGTCTATAAAAAGGAGAAAATATTTGGCCTAAAATGGTCTAAAGTTGTGCTGTCCAATCCCATGGGGCAAGTGAGTACTTGAAATGTGACTAATCTGAATTGAGATGTGCTATAAGTATATAAATACACCTTATTAAAAAAGTATTTGGATTTATAAACAAAAGTAAAATATCACACTAATAATTTGTATACTGAGTATGCATTTAAATGATACACTAGATATACTGTGTTATATAAAAATAGTTTATTTTCTCCTGTTTTAATTTATCTTTTTAATACAGATATTAGAGAAGTTAAAATTGCACATGTAATGACCTATGCAGCTTGTGTTGTGTTTCTGTTGGATAGCACTGATCTAAAAATTCCACCCTGAACACCGTAGCAAAGTTAAGAATGTAAAGAGGGGAAGCAAGCACAGGCCAGGCACATGTCTGGAGGTTCTTCAGGGATTAAGACAAGAAACTGAGAAGGCAGAATCCATAAAGACATGACTAATGATCATTTTGACAGGTCACGGCGAGGAAAGCAGCCTGACTGGAGCAGATGTGCATAAAGATAAACATGTGAAAAGAAAGGAATTTGATTATAGAGAATAAAGACAGACTATGCTCAATCATATATGCAGTGGAATACACAGAGCAACTAGGAAGGGCAATATCACAGTGAGAACACTGTTTTAGGAAGAACTGTAAAGTCACTGGTTCACATGATGGAGACAGGGAGAGACTAAACACAAGAAGATAGAGGGAGCTATGGCTGTCATCCAGCAGCAAAATGAAGTGTTTTAGGTGAGCACGATGGTAATGGGGGGAAAAGAAAAACCTTAGAAACATGCCTAAGCAAAAATGAGTGCTGTCAATTGCAACTGCAGTTTAAACCTTAGCCCATCACTGGGGTGGTCAGGCCAACATCACAGTCAGAGTTGAGGCACCAGAGAAGTGAAGCCATACCTTGCCTTCTGCCCTAGCTAATACCAGTAAGGCGCTTTACTGGATAAAAACTGCTGAAGATGGCAAACTGGAAAGTCTCCTTACACAGAGCTTCAGGAAATAGCAAGGTCACTGAAGATAGCTCCATAATTAAAACTAGTTGCCAGGAACTGTCTCCCCTGGCTTTTAGCTGCTACAGACATTTGGTTTGCCTCATGTAGACATAGGATAAAACCCACCAAAAGAGACTTCCCACAGGCAAGGAAGAAATATGAACAGCCTAGGGTACTCCTTGACTTTTGTTGTTAACTGCTGTGTGGAAGAAAAAGCTATATATAGATTTTTTTTCCATTCCTGTTTCTGTAATTTTAATGAGACTCAAAGTTAAAGTAAAAAGATTTTCAAATCTAAAATTTTCAAAAGCAAAAGATAACTGTTAATTTGTGAAAGAAATGGAAATACACCCTTTACTTCAGGGTAAATATCACTGTGCTAGTCTACAAAATGATCTGATTCTGGAACTGAATATATCAAAATATATGTAAAAAAAAAATCCACATAACCCCTCTGGCGGGCATTACATTCAATGTCCTCCCATGATCCCCTGTTGGCTCCAAAGTAGATTAGATTCAAGAATTAAGAGGTGAAAACACTTGACAAATAAGGGTATTAAAATGACTGCTGTGTCTCTGAGATAGCAATTACATTAATAACTTCTGAATCCTTAAAAGAAAACATGATGTGAGCTCTCACAAAAGGTCTCAGTTTGAGTGTATGAGCACCCGAATCCTACTTTACCTACATAAACTTTTATCAAAGAGAGCATATAATGCATCCTTCTTGCTGCCTAAATAAACAGATCAAGTAACTGCATGTGTAGAAAGATGCAACAAAAGTCAACCTCCTTGGGTTGATTTGTCTCATGCTCTGTTGATAAAATATCTTGAACAGGCAGTAGTAGGACAATGAGGCTTTAATGATCGAGTTTTGATTGAAATTCCAAATTGAAGTGCTATCAGGCTTAGTTTGGAATTTTACCTACCAAGTATGAATTGTGTTGTGCTTTTGTTCAGTTTTGGCCAAGAAATTAGGCAGTATATAATTGATCCTAATCAAATAAGAAATCCTGTGGTAAATTATGACCATAAACCTTGCATGAATTTAAGAAACGGCACAACAAAGGAACTAGAACTTACATGTCTACTTCTTGCAGATAATACTCAGATATTTCTTTCTTTCTCTTTTGACCTGAGTACTCCCACAGACTAAGATACAGTATAACATTTGGAAAGAGCTGTGTATGGCTCTAGTTTTCTCATCAATGATATATAGAAAATACTCCTTTCAGTTGACTGTTGTGAGAATTAAGCAAGACAAAAATCTCTAGTACCCAGATATCCATAACACTATCACTATATAAAAGGTACTTAAGTTTAAGTTAAAAAAAATCATCAACTATATTTGAATATATTGACAGCATTAATTTTGCCCCCATGAAATTCCTTCAGGACTTTATAAACTCCTCCAAAGTAGCCTACAAGTTGAACAAACCACAGGAACAAATGTGAAAAGAACAACTGGTTCATTGCAAATAAGTCATCACTATTTAAAATAAGTCATATCTACTCTACAAACACAAACAATAGCTTAAAACAACCTGGACTAGAAATCTAACATCTTTCGCATTATTAGCGCCATAGCTCCTGCCCCATCCCACAGCCTCTGAAACTGGCTGCTTTTATCTCTCAGTTCATAACATGATGGGGCATATAGTTTCTAAACCCAAGCTGAGCTTACAGCCCTTTCATCGCTAAGTGTCAGGCATGTAGTTTTGTTGATGCTGAGAAAACACTTACCACATGAAAAAGATGCACTTCATCTATCTTTTCCACCTGCCGCAAACCTGAAAAGACTTGTTCACAAGAATCTTTCTCACACCACACAGAACCAGAAATTTAGAATTTATAGTGAGAAAGCTGAAAATGAGTGGGAAGATGAACCATGTTCCCTCTTCTTGTACAGCCAGTCAGGGCTATCTTCTGAGAAGTATGGCCTTACTTTCCCCTCAAGAATGATATCCAGATGGTTCCCAACTTAACAATGGTTCAACTTAGGGTTTTTTGACTGTACCATGGTGTGAAAGCAGTATGCATTCAGTAGAAAGCATATTTTGAGTAGTCATCCAACCACTGTTTTTCCATTCAGTACAGTAGTCAATAAATTACATGAGATATTCAACGCTTTACTATAAAATAGACTTTGTGTTAGAGGAGTTTGCCCACTGTAGGCTAATATAAGTGTTCTGAGCATGCTTAAGGTAGGCTAGGTTAAGCTAAGATGTACAGTATGTCAGGTGTACAGTAGTTCCCCTTACACAAGGGCAATATGTTCATATGTTTCAAGACCCCTAGTAGTTAGACAGAACTATGGATATAAAACATCCTAAATACACTGTGTCTTTTCCATGTTAAATTGAGAGCTTTCAGCTTTTCCCATAAAGGAAACACTTTACAGCTTCTCTTTGGCATATCCAAATTTCCAGTGTCACTACTCTTGTGCATTGGGATCATTATTAAGTAAAATAAGGGTTACTTGAACACAATCACTGTGATACCCCAACAGTTGATCAGATATTCCAGATGATGGCTAAGTGACTAAGGCCATGTCCACAGCAGGGATACACTGAACAAAAGGAAGATTCACATCCCAGGTGGGACAGACCAGGATGGAGGACAGCATGAGATTTCATTACGCTACTCAGAATGGTGTGAAATTTAAAATGTTAATTGTTTATTTCTGGAATTTCCCATTTAATATTTCCAAATGGTGATTGACATGGGGAAACTGAAACTGTGAAAAGCAAAACCACTGATGAGGGGGACTACTGTAATAAATGTATTTTCAACTTATTTTAAATGTGCAGTGGGTTTATTAGGATATAATCCTATTGTAAGCCAAGAAATATCTGCACTTTATAATTACAAGCACATCTCTAAAAGTAAATGTCAATCCTACAGTAATGCCAGAGGGGCAACTTGAGTGTTCCCCTTGAAAGATGTTAAGAGACTTGGCAGCTGTGTGTTTTAACTTTGGTTACTCCATATGATGCCAAATCAATAACTGACAGAAAATAAAATAAAAATGTTCAAATGGGTTAGTTGTAAAACTTTTAAGTAACTAGAGTAGTTTCACTTATTTGATTTTAGCTACTGTCCAAAATAGTTCCAACCTAAGAGAGATGAGTTAGCACTCAAGTAATTTCTCCCATGAACCCTCCTTCTAAAGTTACAGGGGAAATGGGCAACATTTTGATTTCAACTTTCTGTCAGTGATCATTATAGTCATTTTACAGAGATGCATGAATAGCCCAACCCAACACTTCACGGCATTGTCAACGTTGTTATGTAAGAGCACGGGGCCATTTGTCCAAAGGTTTCTCTGAGAAATTATTCTGCCAAAGAGCCTTTGGACCTATCTGTGTCTTAGGGGATTCATTTTAAAGATTTCAAGCGGATTTTCTTGGTTTACTTAAGAAGGGTCTACTCAAATCTTCACTTATTTTAGAGATTATAGGTAAAGTATAATACTTTAATACTCCAAAGATAAGGAAGGGTAATGCTTTAATGCTTATTGAGTATTTACTATATACCTGAAATTATGCCAGATGCAGTATATATCATTCTCATTTAACCTCTAGATGGCTGATTCCCTTTTGGCATATAAGGAAACTGAGGCCTGGAAAGAGAGGTAATTTATCCAACAACATACAATCGACCATGTGGCGACTATGTGGCAGAGCTGGAATTTGAAGAGAGGGTCTTTTCACCTATGTAGAATATGTACACCAGAGAAAAAAGGCTACAGTTTGGCCAGTACTTAAATATGGGAAGATTGTTATTTTAAATATTGGAAGATGCTTACCTTTTCACAAAATATACCCTGAAATGTACAGGCTTAGTGTCAAGTGGCTTACCTCTCAACTATCTGTAAAAAAAAAAAAAAAAAAAAAAAAAAAAACCAGCCAGGCCAAATTCTGAAATTTTTGCAGACAACAAACATGTAAAAAATCACCAGAATTTCTCTGTTCATCCTAAGATTCTTGATTAAATTGGTAAACAAAATACACTTTGATCAAACAAGTATGTCATGACATACAGATCTCTTTTATGTAATTCTTATAAATATCTTTGAGAATATGGTTTTAAGTGATGAAATATAATTAGTATAATTGCCATTTTGCAAGTAACAGTCATTGTATTTCACTTGGAAGGAAACTAAAAGGCATTTTGGAAATGAAGGGAAGATATAGACGAAAACCATTAAAATTGCTTTCTTTTCCTCTTTGTATCCCCCTTTAACTAACTTCAGCTCATATCAAACAGCAGCCTAGAATGAACACTGCTCCTAGTGACGGTCACTGAACTCCCCGCTTTATGTTCTGAAGTCTGGCCATAACCTTTGTCAAATTAGTACATCTGTGAGCTTCCTGTAGAAATTAGGGAAAAATCATCTGGTAATTGGGCTGAGAAAATTCATATTTTTCCTTAGACCTGAAAGAAGAAGGACCTGTCAAGGCAAAAAAAAAGTCTGAGGATTACCAACAATTTCATCACCACTCATCCTTCAAGTGTGTATCCATTTTTAATCTTTTTCCAGATTCCCTGTCATTTGATACTTTTTCAGCTCCTAGCAAAAAAGTGATGAGAATAATTCTAAGAGGTCTGATTTGCCCAAATGATATCATAAATTTGCAGTTAATAAACTCTTTAATATGAAGGTGCAGTAACAGCAAGGAATTTGTTAATAGTAACAGATAACATTTTATTGACTGTTCTCTATGTGTAGAGCATTATTCTAAGTAATTAACAGAAAATTGATTATCTCATTAATCCTCACAACAGCCCAATAAGATAAATGCTATTATTATGCCCATTATACAGGTGAGGAAATGAAGCACAGAGAATTTAAATTACTACCTTAGGTGAAACCAGGATTCAAACACAGGCATTTGGGTTGTGTACGTAAAAACTATAATGTTATGCTTGTGTACTTAAATACTAAAATATACTGCCACTAGCAAAATGGCAAATGCACATATATAAACTACTTTGTCAAAAAAATCATTTTTCAAAATGAAGATATGCATACCTATATTGAGTTGAAGAGTTACATATCTTCTAAAAATTATATTAAGAAGGAGACGTATATAATTTGTTAGAAATGAAAATGTTAGTGATACCTCTACTTGGTGAGATTATGATTGACCTCATTATTTATTTGTATCAATATTTTATCTTATCTTATCTTATTTTATGATGGAGTCTCACGATGTTGCCCAGGATGGAGTGCAGTGGCACGATCTCAGCTCACTGCGAACTCTGCCTCCCGGGTTCAAGTGATTCTCCTGCCTCAGCTTCCCGAGTAGCTGGAATTACAGGAACCCACCACCACACCCATTTGTACTTTTAGTAGAGACAGAGTTTTGCCATGTTGGCCAGGCTGGCCTTGAACTGCTGACCTCAGGTGATCTGTCCGTCTCAGTCACTCAAAGTGCTGGGATTACAGGGGTGAGCCACCGTGTCTGGCCATCAATTTATGTTTACTTGCTCTTAACTGTATTTTCTATTTATTTTCACAATGAATACATATTGCTTGTGTAATTAAAACATTATAAAAGAGGAAAGAAAAAAAAATTTCTTGCAAAGCCCCTTAATACCAGAGCCAGCTAGAAGAAGAGTTACCACTGGGCCGGGCACAGGGGCTCACACCTGTAATCCCAGCACTTTGGGAGGCTGAGGCAGGAAGATCACAAGGTCAAGACATTGAGACCATCCTGGCAAACATGGTGAAACCCCGTCTCTACTAAAAACACACAAAAAATTAGTTGGACGTGGTGGCACGTGCCTGTAGTCCCAGCTACTTGGGAGGCTGAGGCAGGAGAATCACTTGAACCCAGGAGGCGGAGGTTGCAGTGAACCAGGATCACGCCACTGAAAAAAAGAAAAAAAAGAAAATGAGTTACCACTAAACCTCTCCTCTAACTGGAAGTCCTGTGTATCTTTATCTACTTCAATAAAACCTTTCATTTGCATAGCACTTTAGAGTTTAGAGAAAGCTGGCAAATGTTATCTAAGCATTATCCATCAGAATTCCCAATTCAATTTATTATTTATTGTAATACAAAGTAGGAAAGAAGGCCAACAGCAGGTGCTAACACGGAGAAAGTAAAATCTGTGAAGGCCTGGATCAAAGCAAGCTCTGGTCAATATGAGAAGATCCACTTCTTGGTGAAGAATTCATCTTGGCTGCCTTGCTGGCATCTCAGCCTTCACAGAGGTATCCTGGCCTGTGGTCCAAAAGCCAGAAATGCCATGTGGTCAGAAAAGGTCAGAACATGCAATGTTTTTCCATTGTGTGACAGCACAATTGGCAAGATAGGGACATTCTTCATTAACATGTTCTTCAGAAGAAAACAATACTACCTTAAATTAATTCTACTTATATTGACTGTAGTATAAAAATGCAAAAATTTAGATGAGACAAAACAACCAGCTCTGAGTGATAGCATTCTACAATATAAAACAGCTTTATTCTTAGTGAACACAGTCTGGTAACCAAGGAAAGGAATGCTCTTCTTGCTCTCTTTTTCCAGATAGTGCTACTTCTAGGGCAACGACCATGAGGGATCATGGCCTCTTTCACAAAGTAGCTTTGGTTCAGCCCAGGAGGTGGAGCTAAGTAGTCAATGTCACATTGCTCTACAGATATTCCTAATCACTTCGTGGTTACCAGGTCATCCCATGGGCCACGCTTATAACAGTAACATGACAGTGCCACACCACTCCATCTACTCACCGGTCACCAACCCAAGGAGAGTGACTATAGTGGAAGAGAGTCACACTATAAGTCAGTTGGCCAAATTTTAAAAGACATAATAATCACTTGGAAAATCTGTTTAAAATTGCAGATTCTCTGGGCCCTACTCTTAGAGAAATTGATTTAGTTGGTCTGGAGAGAGGCCCATGAATTTACATTTTTAATAGAAAACCCACATGATTATTTCTAAACTTTATGGAAGACATAAATGAAAAACAGGTGCTAGTATAACAACACTCAGCATATATTTTTGTTTCCCTAATAAATTCTCATCTAAGTGTGAATAGAGATGGTCAGGGTGAGTCTTTCAGCTTTGCTTCATTAATAATTCAGGAGGACTGAATATTGTTGTTGAATATATTTGAGTGATTGCAAACTTGGCAGGTCTTGTAGGCAAATTTCCTCTCATATTTCATATAATCAGTTCAATGTTAGTCACAATAGCAGCCTATGTGAGGTGATAGCTCAGATAAGAGTCTGTTTCATAATTTCAACTCAATGCAATTTGGGAAAAAAATATACATCAATCCTCAGAAAAAGAGACTTCTAGAAATGTGAGTTTTATAAGTAATGGGTATATAAGAAATATTAACTTGTGTAGCAACAGTTTAAATGAAATTTGGAATATTTTGGATCATCTTGAGACATTCTTAATATGGACAAGATCTGGAGTAGTTCTACCAAAATTGAAATGCTTGTGGTCATTTTTATTTCTTTGTGTCTATTTTCTGCTTCCTTTTTACCAAAGAATAGGTGCCTTTACATTGAGCAGAATAGTCTGGATGTGCCATTCTTAGTTCAATTCAAAATGAGAAGAAATACTGAGGTACCCCCATGAACGCTAAGAGAATTTTTTTTTTTTTTTTTTTTTTTTTAAAGATAGAAGGCTCAGGCTGGAGTGCAGTGGCATGATTTCAGCTCACTGCATCCTCCGCCTCCCGGGTTTAAGCAATTCTCCTGCCTCAGTCTCCCAAGTAGCTTGGGTTACAGGCACCCGCCACCATGCCTGGCTAATTTTTTTGTATTTTCAGTAGAGACGGGGTTTCACCATGTTGGCCAGGCTGGTCTTGAACTCCTGACCTCAAGTGATCTGCCCTGCCCACCTCAGCCTCCCAAAGTGCTGGGATTACAGGCGTGAGCCACTATACCTGGCCAATAAACTTTTATATACAGAATTATCAGAGCTACTACTTACAGTATAACTAAGATAACATGACAACCTCTTTCTGGAGAAAAAATGTAATGTACGCATAATGGTAGAAAACTCATGCTAAAACACTTTAACTAGTCTGAATCCCTCATGTGGTGTATTTAAATGTAACACCCTCCACATTTGATCAGGCTTTTAACCTATGTCGTTATCCATGTGTTCTGACCAGACAGTGATGACAGGGTGAGACGCAGAGCAGGGAGAGGGTAGAAAACTTATTTTGTCATCAGGATAGGCAGCAAAATCTAATCTGAGCTCTCAAGCGTAAGCAGTTCAGGGCCTAATTATCTGGCCTTTCCTAGAACTGATTGGCCTTTCCTGGAACTGAAGAAACAGTGCCATCCTCAATATGAGTATAAACTTATATACTGGTGCCATCATGCAGGGAAGGTTTACACTTCACCAACACCCCCTCCAAGTCTAACAATTCCTTATTCACTCAATAAATATAGAATGAATTTCCACTAAGTGCCAGACAATGCTGGGAATATCTAAGCAAACCAAACAGATGAAAATCCTGCCCTTATGAGGCATATATTTTAATGGGAGGATAGAAAAAGTCAAGAAAATTAATGTCATTTACTACATCCAGTGGTGATCCACAGAGGTAGGCAAAACAAGAAAGGTTGCATGCTTTTAAATAGATTGTTGAGGAGGAGCCCCAGTGCAAAGGTGATGTTTAGGCAAAGCCTTGAAGAAGTGAGGAAGTAAACCACGTAAAAGTCATGAGGAACAACATTCCAGAAACTGGAACAGTAAATGCAGAGATCATGAGAAACCTTTAGAAATTTAGCAACCAAATCGTTGCCATACAGGCACCAACACCTACCTCAAAATTGAAACCTATGCATAATATCAGATTGCTTTGTCGAGAAATGTGCTTTCATTATTTCCACAAGTTCACCAGTTGTCTTAGACTTTTGGAAAACAAGGCAGTGATGAAGGTCTGTTTCTACGTATTTTTAGACATCTTGTTACGCATGTTTTTGTTCCTGTTCTCCCTTTTTCTAAAAGAAAAGGTTATTTCTCACATGTATCTGGAGAAGTAAGAGGAATTAAATCAGAATCTTCAGTCTGCCCTGAAACAACCAGCATAGGTCCAAGCTCAGCTCAGTTTGCAGAGTGGGAACCAGGTGTCCTTGCCATGAATTGTTCTGGTAAATTATACTGCCTATTCTTGGTTAGTGTATTACCTTTTTGTGGCTACTATAATAAATTACCATATACTCAGTGGCTTAAAATATCAGCTCTGTAGGTTGGAAATATGACATAGGTCTCTCCAGGCTAAAATCAAGCTCCATTGACAGGGCCACATTACTTCCTGTAGGATCCATTTTCTTGCTTTTTCCTGCTTCCAGAGGCCATCCCCATTCCTTTGTTCACTGCCTTCTTCCTTCTTCCTCAAGCCTATCAAAGACAAGGTGAATCCTTCTCCTACTGTATCTCTCTGGTGCTGCTTCTGTAATTACATCCCCTTCTCTCACTGGTGACTCTCTTTCCCTTCCCTTCTCCACTGGCAAGAATCCTTACAATTATATGGACCAACTCACTCACCCAGAATATCCTCCAAATCCCTACTTAATCATATTTGCAAAGTCCCTCATCCCATGTAGGGCAACATATTTATAGGTTCTGTGGATTAAGATGTGGACATATTTGGGGGACATTATTCTGCCTCCCACAGTTAGTATGTTTCTCTCTTGTTTTTTATTTTTCTTTTTTCATTTTTCAGGATCTGATCTAAATTGTATAAGAAAAGTTTGCATTAGTCACTGCAAAACTTGCACGAGACAGAAAAGGGCTTACATATGGACAATTATTAGAATAAAAACTATTTTCTAGGATAATATCACCCTAAAAGGGCAGTAAACAACGATAGGATCTTAAAAAGAATGAAACAGTGAAAGAATTAAGTCAATCACAGCACCCAGGACACATTCTCATAATGTGTAAATTGGAGCAAATTAACTAACCACTCCGAGCCTCAGTTTCTTTAAAATAACCTTTCAGGGATTTTATAAGAATTAAGAGGATAAACTGTATGCAGTAGGGGCTAACATGGGACTAGTGTACATTGAGCATTTACTTGGTTGTTACAGTTGTTGCTGTTTTTGTGATTGTTAACTTTTTTCTTTTACTTGCTTTCTATTACCCCTAGTCTCTGAATAAAAGCCTAGATTTTAAAATATTTTCTATACAGGTTAGTCTTATATATTGCATTTGACCCAAATAAATATTGCTGCTTTTCTCTCCTTCTCAGTTTGGGGGACTCTTGAACTCAGTATGCAAATTAAATCCAGCCAAAGGCCAAATCAGTATGCTGTGGCACAAACCCTGGAGCTATTTTTAAGAGAACTGCCCTATGGTCACCGCCCCTTTCTTTTCTTCCCTCTCACAGCTGTTGCTAAGAGGGAAAATCACCTGGCAGAGAGTGGCAGCAGCAGCTGTCAGTGTAGAGAAAGGCTGTGGCCCAGGAGCCAGAGCTCCTGCCTCCTGCTAAAGGCAGCAGTGAGCTTAGATCAGGTGGGCAGCAATACTCAAGATCAGGCTGCCCCCAGGGCAGCTGGACATCTGCCTAGTGACCTTCAGGGCCACCTGCCTCTTCAAGAATGGCCTAGGTGGAGGGAAGACCTGTTGTCTCTTCTGCTCCATTTCTGATGAGCCTCAAGTCCACCTCTTATGCTGGTGTTAAGCCCCAGATGCCCCAGCACTAGAGATTATGTCTGTCTACTTTCTGACAGTAGATAGTTAGGATGGTATAGATTGAGGAGCCTCTGCTCCCTCTAGACTCATGTACTGATGCATGCTTACTCTTGAGGGGAATGGATGTCTAGCTGTCACTATTTACACTATTTGCCTTTCTGACCTTTACTGACATGAATCATGGAGCCACCAAATGTTCAATTTGTGTCTTAGAAATCGCTGACTCCAACCACCTAAACAAGGGAAATGAAGGCCTAGAAAGAGACAGTGATTTTCCCAAAGACAAGAACTCAAACCCCATTTTGTCTAGCTCCCAATAACTTTTCTTTTCATGCACCCCCCACACACATTCTATACCCACAGTCTATGCTGCCTGTCTTTATATCTCGAGATACAATTTTTTCCATGGAGGAAGCAGGTGAGTAGCATGTTATTGCCAGAATTTAATATTAAACATTATTTTCTTGCAGGCAATAAGACACAGTAGTCCTCTGCAGGTGGTTTAGGGCAATGGCAAGGATGGTCAGAGGCAATACCATATTTAAGATGCAGCATCATGGACTGAGCTTTGTGGCTACATGACATACAACAGCTGTGTTGGCCTAAGCCTAGCCTTTGGGGACTTCACAGAAGGCAGATGGGTGGCAGAAGGAAAAGTTGGTGAGTGACCAGGGGAAATGCAAGTCCACATGTTCCCTGAACCTCTTTAAAAATGGATCCACAATTTCCATGTTCCCAAACAATCACCTATCACTGATTAATAAATTAAAACCAGAATGGGAGGCTCAAAGGAAATCTAAAATGTCAAATCTGTCTGTTCTGTTAAAAAAGCACCTAGCAAGGATTGTGTATAGCTTAATGGCAGGGACATGTTTTATTCACATTTTTATTTTTTATACTATTTATAATCGTGCCTCCCCCCACACGGCCCACCCCCCAGGACTCAACACTGTGCAGTACACAACAGGCACTCAATACGTGTGTTAACTTGACTGCGTTCTTTTATACTGACCTAAAATGGGTAAAACTCTCCATTTCCCTTTTTCATGAGTTTTCAAGTGGCTCAGGTTCACTTGGCACTACAGACAATACAAGAGCAATCAGCCAAGAATGAAATGCCCTGAAGACTGGAAAAGCAGACATTAAAACCACTTGCTGCAGAAAGTCCTCAGCGTGAGGAGGAGGAAAGCGCTGCCGCCGAGCTGCGGAGGGCACCCACCAGGCGGGACACAGCTGCTTCCAGTGATCTGATGATCCCATTATTCTCCAAGTTTGCTCAGATTAATCAGACTCTCCAAATATTCTGAGGCTCCCTAACACCCAACTAATAGCTACATCAAGGACAAATTTATGCTAATCTGTTCATGTGTACGCCCCACAGTCATTAGCTGAGGAGACTGGCTCCTCTGTACAAGAGCTAGGGTTTCATAAGTAGACAACTAATGGAAATGTTTTTAATAATTCTCCACACTAATTCTGTATTGTTTTTAGTGCTCACACATATGTGCCTGCAGTTTTTCATCAAGTATCTACAGGATCTTATTATGTGGCAAGATGGCTTCTGGTAGACAGTAGCTTCTAAGGGAAAAACAGCTTTTTGATGGATGTAGGTTACTCAAGTGTATTTAATAGATTCCACCCAGGGTAGTTTGTCATCAAGAATAACAATACACATATTCTGATTTAAGTCAGCCTCATTATTTCCTTACCAGTCCATATTTTGAAGTAGCTCCACGTATGCTGAATTTACTTTTAAAATGTTCATCTTCATTTAACTGAAAGCCCTCCTGCAGTCCCCACTGAAACAACTGTTGTTTATTGGCCGAGCAGATCAGCTTTACTTTCCCTGCCAAAGGTAAATACCCAAAAGGAATCCAAAATTACACTGAATGAAAATTTGGATGAGCACCATTTGTGTTTTAATTTGGATAAAAACAGTCTTCGAAGGTTATGTGCTGTGAGGCAAATTTGGCTTATAAAGTAGGTCGGAGGTTCCTAAATGACTGAAATTATTCCAAGCAAACTGAGTTTTGTCCCAAACTGGTTATTTTGTGTGGACCAACACAGGAAAATGAAAGGATTAGTTGGAAAGCAATGGTGTGTCTGGTTGGTTTGGTCTCTAAGGATCAACTGATTCATTTATGATTCATTTGCATGTCACTGTGCCTAGACTAACCCATATGTTCTCCTGATGCCCACCCACCCAGCAGTCACCTTGACATCTGCCATCCCAGCCTTCCCACTGCACCTTCTGCTTACATCCTTGTCTCCTCTCTGGACTTCTTTGCTTCCTTACCTATTCCATGGCCTTGGACAAGTCACAATCTTACTAATACTCAGTTTTACTATTAAAATGGGGATAATGGAGAATACCCTTAGGGATGCCCTAAAGAATAAATGAGACAATGTAGGTAAAGAAGCACCATGTCTGAAGCAAGGTAAAGACTCAATTAATGTAAGTTAATATTATTATCTTCATTATCCTCTTCAAGAATTGGCACAAAGTAAGGAGCAAGGCAGTAGCAATGTGCTGGAGAAGCTGGGCCCAGAGCTGGGTCAGAAGAGTTGGTTATTGCAGAAGCAGCTAAGGAAGCCCTTGCAATAGGAGGAGAGACAAGAGACCGAGGCTTAATACACAACTGTAAACTGGCACTCTCACCACCCCTGCAGCCTACTGGAGGGCAGATGTGAAAACACAGTTGATGGAGCATTGCACAGACATAATGGGTCATTTTACCACCGGGTGAATAACAACACAATGACCTCTATGAAAGGTTTGGGGTGACTGTTCCATCCACTGGACACAATTCAGTCATTAAGTCACACTGCTGGGAATTCTATATGCCATTTTATTCCATATCAAACAGTTGTTTCCTTAGGTAGACTCATGCTGCAAGCTGTCATAATGTTTTTGGTATTTTTGACTTCCCCTTTATTGATGTTTAGAATAAAGGTGTGTATGCCCAATGAGAAAAGAAAAGAAAGGAAAAAAAAAAAAAACCATTTTGTCTATATTGAGCTGAGCTTAGAAAGTTACAAGTCGGTCACTGATAACCACACCTGGGGGCTCCACAGGGCTAGGGGAAGGCAGCACAGGTACCGTCTTCTTCCCAGTGCGAGTTCCGCCCTAAACCTGGTGGGCTCCTGGTCACATCCCCATGAGTTTCTTCTCACTGCATCATTCCCATTACTTACCAATACTGCCTTAGTCATTAACTGTTCCCTTTTAAAGTGATCTTGTTAGAGTATAAATCAGATCATGTCATTTCACTTACACAGAACCGTTACACTTTAGAGTAAAATCCAAAACGCTTACTGCAGGCTATAAGGACCAGAATGTTCTGGTCCTTCTTCACATCTCCAAACTCATCCACATCTCATTTCAGCCCTACAATGATTTACCTTCCATCCTTGCAACATGCCAACCTCCTTCCTTTCTCATTTGTGTTGGCTTTCCTCTCTGCATGAAACTAGCACTCCGTTGCCCCCTCCCCTGGCTCCTTGTATTCATCTTAAATGACCCCTTCATAGAGCGGCTCCCTTGATCACACTACAGAAAGGAACCCTTAGCTAACACCCTTAGTAACTCTCTACCTCATCAGTATTTTAGTCAGCCTCAGAGTGTTTATCACAATGGGCACTCATTTTGTATATTTATTTCCTTATTTTGTTATGACTGTAGTTGTTTGCGGAGAGAAACCTGTAAGTCCCTGCTGTGGCCATGGCACCTGGGCCAGTGCCTGGAATTGAGTAGATGTGAATTAAGTATTCAGTGAATGAGTAAATACATGCTTCCTTCGAGGTTTTCCATTTTATGCAAAACAGCATGTCGTTTTATAATTATGCTCATGATCTCTTTATAAACATTTTTGTGGGGGGTAGAAATAGTATCGCACAGATCACAGTGAGAGGAAAAAAAGTAATGGGTTATACAAAAAAGCTAGAACTGATGAGTGCTAAATCACCTGAAAACAGTGGCTTAAATGAGAGTTTCTGAAATCCTGTGCAAGAAACTAAGCCAAGGACTAATAGATATTTGTAGCTGAAACGTCTGTTTTATAAAGCAATTGAGAAATCATAAAAATGTCTTGTGCCTTTAGGGCCTAAATATCCCAAGACAAATATATATTTTTAAATATATTATTTATTCCTTTTCAAAGAATCTGACTTGGCTTTCCACTATACATCACTGATGGTAATCTATTCACCAAACTGGCTTGCAACAGGGAATTCTGGCTGAGGTTTGTGTGCCCTTAAATAAGACAAAATATCCCCTCTCTGATGATTCATTTTGCAAGTGGAAAGAAATTCTCAAAATGGGCTCGAGAACTGCTTTGACGGCGGGGGGAGGAAAGGGCTGTGTTATAATTACAGCCATTTTATTTTCCTTTTTACAGACCGAAATGTAAAGATGATTTTTAGAATTCCATTTGCTTCTCTCCTTTTCCACCCAGTCACGTGCCTACCAACTCCCCTTACTGAACAGTGAGCTTTAAAGAGATGCAGGTGTTGAAACATATTCATATGGAAAATGTTCTTCAAACATGGCCCTAAATTATACTTGGTAACCAATTGTGTGAATATTTATGGCAGAGTTTGCTCATCCATTAATGGAAACAGTATTTTTCCATTATAAGTCTCTAAGTCTCATATCTTGATAAAACACTCGCCAGGTTATATTCCACCTCAATGAAGGAATCCCCAGTTAAAACAGTATATCTGGTTCTTCACTTTTACGTTGTTATAAAATATGTTCAGGCATATAAACTGTTTTTCAGTTAACATTCCCCCTTGCTTTATTTTCTGTTTCACCTACACAGGCTTCAATGAATAAGAAAATATATAAATGTCAGCAGGTTATCTGGACAGGCTCAGTTGCACACACAGCCATGGGTTTTTTGTGACTGTTTAATTTTCAGCATGCTACACTTATGTCATATTGATTTTTCATAATGTCATAAAGGAAATATCTATTGAAAAGGGGGCAAGGTGGTGGCAACTGCTATTTCTAAAAGCAGGCATGCTGTGATGAAGTTAGGCCAATTACTATATCCACACATCCACCATTCTCCATTCATCTCTCCAAAACCCATCATCAGATTATTCCTGTCAGTAGCTGCTGTGACCTCCTACATTAGATAGCAAGTCTTCCTACACATAAACAACCAGGTAAAGAAAATGGGGTTGGGTTGGAAGGTAGAGGAAAGGAGCTCAATTTGAAATGCAAGTCTTTAATTAAACTAGAAATTTGATACATGACTTATATCTCTAGCATACATACTTGATTACATCAGAAAATTGACACTTGGGCCTTTTGAGGTCAAGGGAGATTCTGTGAATGTACCCAAGGAAAAGCACCACCAAGTTTCTGGTTCTGGGGGCTGGCAGGAGGGCAACAGGGCTAGTCAGGGAGGCAGCACTGGGCACTTGAATCACAGAATGTTTCAGAGATGGAGCTAAAAATGGAACCTATTTGTGACAGGTGAGTTTGAAAGGCTAAGAAAAATCTCTTCGCTAAATTCAGGAGAAACAAGCTCTTCTGGCATTTGGTTTGGCTCCCAGCTAAATGGTTTTTAACTTTAGGGCCATATGCTTTGACTATATGTCAAAGCAAATTTTACATTTAACTCTGATTATGTTTGTATCTCATTTTAACTCTGCTTAATTCTAACACTGAAGTTTTCACATTATTGTATCTCCCATAAGAGACATTCTGTATCTTTTTTTAAATACAATTCCTAAATCACTGCTTTAAAGATCTCCACTTCCCTGTCATAGGAGCTTTCTTTCCTCCTTCACACCACAGTGGTTATTTCTCTGGATAGGTCTCGCTATCTCTTTAGGAGAGTAACCTCCTAAAGATCTATCCATAGTTCTTTCAGAAGTTTGGTTCTACAAACTCACAGTAAAACTAGGCCTTGAAAAGGACCAAACTTCTCATGCTAACCCACTGTTAATTTAGAGAGAGGAAAAGAAGAGTCGAAGGAGAGTGTCTTCATTTTTCAAACTGTGGAATCCTGGCTCCCGCTGAAGTTGGAAAAATAAGATGAATAACTTATGTTTATCTAATCTGGAATTTTCAAAAATAACTTCTCAAACATGAGCTCACTTGATGCTCTTAAACCTGCAAAGATACAACAAAGACTAAAAAATATAGACAAATATCTTCCATATAAGATACGTAAGTATGTGTATTTACCTTTGTTTTATAGCTGACAAACGTGGTGCAGAGAACAAACACAGGCCTTTCGGCTAGTGAGAAGTGAGCAACAGGGACTTCAAACCTGATGTCCCCTCTTGCCGGCCTATTGTCTTTCTGCTTCTCTTGGCTCACCCTACTCCGTTAAAGCCTAGGGCTAAGCTAAGGCTAAAAGGGTATTAATGATTCCTTTCAGAGGCAGCTAGGACAAAGGAAATATTGCACAAGAGAACTAAAAGCTTCAGATTTTGTTCCACACTGGGCAGAGCAAAAGAGAATGAACACTTTCAAATATTAAGATTGTAGGTTCTCATCTCCATCTTTGTCAATTGTTAGCCAATAGTTGAAAAGAATAAACATTTAAACAACATATACATTTCACCTTATAGGTAGCCTTTCAACTATAGGTAAGGAAAAAATGAAGGTCTCTGGAAAGTACAGGAGAATCCTGCAGGAAGGGACACAGAGGCATGCTGTCAAGAGTGCATTGGAATGTTTTGTTTTGTGTTCTGTGCAAGACAGAACCATTTCATTATTTACGAGAGTTATTCTTTTCCTACCTCAGAAGGAAGTCAGAAAATGAGAACACAGAAACGCTTTTTGTAACATTTTACATTTTATTTTTTAGGTTTGAGAAAGATATGTAAGGCTGGGCGCAGTGGCTCACGCCTGTAATCCCAACACTTTGAGAGGCCAAGGCTGGCAAATCACAAGGTCAGGAATTCGAGATCAGCCTAGCCAACATGGTGAAATCCTGTCTCTGCTAAAAATACAAAAATTAGCCGGGCATGGTGGCATGCGCCTGTAATCCCAGCTACTTGGGAGGCTGAGGCAGGAGAACAGCTTGAACCCAGGAGGTAGAGGTTGCAGTGAGCCGAGATCGCACCACCGCACTGGGCGACAGAGAAAGACTACAAGAAAAAAAAAAAAAAAAGGGAGCGAGAGAGAGATTTAAATAAACTAGCATTGTCACAAAGTAGGAATAAAATAGATTCCCACAGTCATTTTTTTTCCTTTGGAACTGTAAGGTTCTTAACTTCTCCAATAGTGCATGGCTCTGAAAAGTACTTTTAGAAAGCAGTTCCAACATTTCTTTTCAGGCAGTTCTTAAGAATGTTGGAATGTGAACAACAGCAACAAAAAGTTGCTTCAACCACAGCCTGCACTCTGCATTTGGCCCACAAGCACTGCTGACGTTGCAGAATAAATACCAATGACACCACAAGCAGCTTGAAAAAAAATTTTTGGACTGACAAAGCACACATTATGCAAGACTTAATTGAGTGCGTTTCTTCACATAGAGAGAAAGAGCACAGTGGTCACAGGGTAAAATCCAGTGAATTGAATATACTGGGCATTTTAATTACAGAAATTGTGCATTCCTGCCATCATTGTTTATAATAACTCTATACATGTGCTGCATTAAACCAGTTCTGAGTTTAAGACCTAAACGAACTAGACTCAGACACACAGACTGCTTTCCTGCTCCCTATCGCCATCATAGACTAAACAAGTATTGGTCATGAATAAAACATCAAGGAGAAATATAAATATACACATTGCCCTTCCCAAAAGTATCACGGCAAAGGCCCTTACACATAATAAAACTGCTTGGTGCATCTCTTATGGGAAGACACAGAGTGCAAACAGCTGTGCTAGTCTTGGACTCAAGAGTCCAGCCTTTATTAACCCAAAGCTTAGGCCACTAAGCCACCTCTCAACACCAAGGAAGAGTGGTGAATTTAGGCTCATCTCACCAAAAGTGCAACAATGCACAATTGGAAGGGCAGATAGCCCAGTAAGGAACTGCCAGGATGCTTAAGGAATTAAAGAATAAGACCAAGAAATCTCAGTCAAGATTTAGAACTAGGGAAACAGTGAAAAGCTACACTGGAGCAGGACGCTCTCTCCAGTGGAAGCACGATGCACCCAGAGCCCGGGCTGATGAGGCAGCACACTGCTGGAGGAGGATGAGAGCTTCATGCAAGGAAGAACCAGGCAGGCCACAAGGCATCTCCTCTGCCTCTCCCGCCAACAAGCTCAAATTCGGCTTTGACCCTCTGACTGGAAAAAAGATCAACCACCAGAATCCCAAATTAGACATTTTTCCAAGAATTGAGTCATTCTACTCCAATATTGGATTCAGTAATCTCAGAAAAAGATGCAAGAAATCAATTTCCTGATAAAGACAAAATATCTCATCAAGAGCACTCCTGGGAAACAGACTGCACAGCCAGGTGAACAAGTCAGAGAGCAAAGGATGCAAAGACTGCCAAGCAGCATTAAATGAAGAGCAACTATTTGAACTGGTATGCCCATTCTCTTAGGAAATGTGGTTGCAATGAAAAAGTGATCAAAGCAAATGATAAATATTTTCTCCATCTAAGTCATTGCTCACCCTGTACACAGTACCCAGGCCCTGGAATGGATGACACCAATCTTCACGGACTACACAATATACACTGTGATTTGCTACTCAAAGGGTGCAAGGCTAACGTTTGCTCTTATCATGTTCATTTGTCTGTGTATCCCTTGCATGGAAATTCAAGACCCCCTTGGCCCTGCCATGTGTGCACCAAGCCAGCTCCCAGTTCAGATCTCAGGACCTGGCTCATCAAATCCACGGTTAACAAGCTTTCTTGAAGGTTCTAAATGCAATCATTGTTTTAAAAACTCATCTGTTGGAAATAAAAAAAAAAGAAAGCATTGCCAGGAACTGCTTAAAGGAAAACAAAAAACTCATTTGATTTTTTTTTTTTAAACTTTGCCCATCAGCTGCCAAGTAAACTTATTAAGTCTTCGTTTTATAAGGAATCATGAAACACGTCCAAAAGCAATTTTATATAGCCGGTAGGTATTAACCAAATACACTGCCATTCACATTTACAGGTTTCTTTTTTTCTGCATCCCATTGTAAACCTCTCAAAATGAAAGTATCACATCTTTTTCTACTATTTTAGTTTCTATCACAGTTCTCTGAACACAGTGGTCTTTCAAAGTTCGTGGTGGCCTTTCAATCAATATTCAATGTTCAATGTTTCAAGAAGTGAAACAGTGCATATTCTATTCACACATTTATTTGCTTTTCTGTCTTCTAAAAATAACAGGATTTTTTCATTTTAATGTGTTCTTCCTACACTGAAGAGACTTCCTGAGAAGCAAAGAGCAGAAATTCTGCATATGTGCATATACACAAGATTTCTCTTACAAAGATATCAACAGGTGGAGCATGTTAACTTGATTTCACAAGAGAATAGAGGCCAAACTTTGCTTACTGTTGTACACTTTGACTTGAGAGAGAGAGACAGAGATAGAGAAAGAGAGAACAGCTAAAGACAGATATAGATTAGATAGACATAACCAAACACAACAAAAGCCCTATCACAGTGTTACGGTATTATCAAACCATTATAATGATAAAAATAACTTTCTGTAATAATGTTGAAGATATAAGTGCTAGAAGGATGTTCAGAGAGAAAAACCAAAGTATTATAGATAATAGTGCGACAGCACGGTGGCATATGTAGGGCAGAGTGAAGACATATCTGGGAGTAAAGTTGGTACCAGTTTAAAAGGATGTGGTCTCGTTCCCTAGAATTCCCATAGAAAACTGAGACAAATGCTTCAGATCAAGGCAGCTGGTTAGGAAGGGAAGAGCGCGAAAGACAGACAACAACACAGGCTTAATAAAGGCTCCACTCATCATTTTCAGTACAATCCTAGACGCCATCTGCAGGTGACATCTAGTCCAGTGCTGGAGTTCTAAGGCTGCATCCTCAGGTACCCATTTTCCTGAGATGGTTTTCTGAACGTGAGGGAGGGAGGTAGAGAAATTCAGATAACAGACTTACAACCTCAGGCATCAGCCAAGTTTCTTCTCCGGTTACAACATGTGAGCACAAAAGCAATGCATGTTTAGTAATCCTATATTAAAAAGGAGACCTTTTTGCCCTTATAGCACTGAGGAACTCCAAATACGATCATTCAAATTTTCATGGCCCTTCCAACAGTTTCCATCTTAGACTTGGGGCTTTTTCTCCATTAATTTGCCTGCCATTAAGTATCCAAGTTGGATATGAGGAATATTATGCTGTGGCTCTTTCTTCTATTACTATGAATGAAGACCTGAAACGTAACGGAATAGCCTAGCTATACATCACTGAAAGACTGTATTTGCCAAAACAGAAATTCACTGCAAGAGATGGTATCGTATAAATGGTTCTGTATAAGAGGGCTATTTCCATGTCTTTGTAGAGGAACCTGAATTATACAACTCTGTTAGTTATCTGGCTACAAATTTCTTAAACAACTTCATGCAATAAATGTTTTACTTACTCTATGCACCCATACAAGTGGTTAAGTTTTTGTTTTTCTGGTCCCACATATCGGCTGTATGTATTGGAGAAAAGTATTCATTCACAGAAAGTATTCATTCACGAGACTGTGGTCATTTTTATTGCCTCATCTTGATGTCTCAGTTACTGTTCAAATAAGTGATATGACACTAGTGTAGTAGAAAGGATGTTCACTCTAAATTTGAATATGTGTGTGTATGTATATATATAAAATTAAATTGATGTTATGTTATATATTTGTAGTAATTAATATAAATCATTTCCAGTGATATACATATATAAATGATTTATATTTATTTAAAGTTTGGATTTTAAAATGTTTCAATGATTATTATTTTATTAAAAGACATGTCTGTTTCTTTCAGCCATGTCTTTCTTCTACTTACAAGGAACTGAACAGTTCTTCATCTCCCAGTTTCTCAATCTCTCTCTTCCTCTCTCATTTCAGTTTAATTCCCATGGAAGTGGTGGAAGTAATTGCCCTTTGAGAGTGTGAGACTGGATGCTAAATGAAACATCCTTACTTTATTTTCAGGGGAAAAAACATGTTGCATTGTTTTCAAATCTGGGTTTAGTAACGGATTTGCCAAAGGTGGCATAATGACCCCAGTGGGATTCGGAATTTTAGCTTTCACTGAAACTTCACAGCGATCCCTGCAATTTCTGTGATGTATAGGCCTTAACCAGAGATGTGAATGTATCCTTGTATTTCTTAGATGAAAAATAATTCTGTCCCATAGGCAGTATGCTGCAGAAGTATTGCAGAGACTTTAAAGAGAAAGACATTTTTTTTTCCTCAAGATCACCTGGAAGTTTTTCTTTACTTTTAGATTACTGAATAGCTCTTCTTTTTTACATTCACCCAGTGCATCTGAAAGGAGCCCAGCAAGTATTTCAGTCCTCCCAGGACGAAGTTACAGTGGCGCACTCCCCACCCCTCAAGCATCAGCCTGCCACCAGCAATATTCTCAGGACTGTGGTGGTTGTGGGGATGGCGATCTAGAATGCAAAAGCTGGGGCTGAGCACTCACATTCCATTTCCTCTCTGATCTTTAGTGTCTGCTCATAATGCCCTAAGATTTTCCCACCCCTGTGATTTTTCTCTTTCTGCCTCTCTACAATATTCATATTTTCAGTAATATCCGGCCCCCTGCTTTGTGCTAGGGAAGTTTCTGCAGGACTGAACACACTCCATTGTTTAATCCACTTCTACAGAAACAACACAGCCATCCCAGAGGAGAGCTGCCATTTCACAACCACTCTTGCTTTCCCTGAAGCCTCACTTTTTGCCTTTCACTCAGAACCAAATCCCCTTGGCTCTTTGTTGCTACACTGCTTCCGAAGAAAAATTAGATTATGCTAAGATTATAAATACTGAAAAACAAATGTGCTGAACTGAATTTAGTTCACTTTTTCTTTTGTTTTTTTTTGAGACGGAGTTTCGCTGTCACCCAGGCTGGAGTGCAGTGGCACGATCTTGGCTCACTGCAAACTCTGCCTCCCAGGTTTGAGCAATTCTCCTGCCTTGGCCTCCTGAGTAGCTGGGACTACAGGTGCATGCCACCACACCCGGCTAATTTGTGTATATTTAGTAGAGACAGGGTTTCACCATGTTGGTTAGGCTGGTCTCGAACTCCTGACCTTGTGATTCACCTGCCTCGGCCTATCAAAGTGCTGGGATTAGAGGCATGTTAGCTCACCTTTTCAATGTTCATTTTGGAATAGTCGGTTGGGTTGGTGCCTTAAAATAAATCCTCTCTGACATTTGAGTCTCATTTAATCTTCACCTTGGTTGAAGCTTCTGGGCCTCAATCTCTCTCCACCCTCCTGCTCTTCAACTCTGGGTTGCCCAGCAACCTCAAACAGCTGGTTGCCCGAACAGGAAAAGTAAATGGGATTAACTCTGGAGGAAACTAATTGAAGGAAGCATTAGTATGCTCCCAATCAGAATTATTTCAATACTAGCTGATTAAGTTGTGCTCGGCTGTCCTAAGTAAGAGTGTGGGCTGTGGAGTGTACAGGTGGAAGGACAGTCACAGACATGAACATGCAATATTCACAGCAGGGGTGACAGCAGCTACTACAGCCATAAAAGCAACTGCCCTCTGCTTGCAAAAGTGCACAAAATCATATTACAAGTCTTCTGCCCACTGCTCCTCTCATTCATGTATTCATGCATTAATTCATGCATTCATTCACTAACTCACTCACTTACCCATTCAGTATTTAATGAATGGCAACAGGCCATTATAGAAATTCTGTGGGGGGATGAATCAGACTTTGGTTTCAATTCTAGCTCCACTATTTACTAGCACTGTGATACTGAGATAAATTTCTTAAATTTTCCAAGTCTTAATTTCAACATTGGTAAAATCAAATTACCAGTATCTACCTTAAAGAGATATTGTGAGGATTAAGTAAAATGGAGCAAGCAAAACAACTACTATGATAACTTCCCAGGTTAGATCTTTAGTTAGTCCCCTTTCCCCTCTACCACAGGGCACTGGAATGTCAGAGAAATGCTGACGGTGCTTTAACTAGTTTGGGACGTGGGGCCATATTTCAAGCAGCAAGCCAAGATAGCAATGGAATCTCAGCAGTAGAAATTGAGAGGAATGGACAGACATGAGACTTGTTAATATCGTCTGGATTGATGTCCCTACCCGAGTCTCATGTTGAAATGTAAAGGAGTTTGGATCATGGCAGCAGATCCCTCATAAATGGCTGGGGCTTCCTCTGACTTCACAAAAGATCTGGTCATTTTAAAGTGTGTGCCTCCAACCCCTGTACTCTCTCTCTCTCTCTCTTGCTCCTGCTTTTGTCATGTGAAAAACCATCTCCTCCTTTGCCTTCCATCATGATGATAAGCTTCCTGAGGCCTCCCTGGAAGCCAAAGAGATGCCAGCACTACGCTTCCTGTAAAGCAAGCAGAACCATGAGCCAATTAAACCCCTTTTCTTTATACTACCCAGTCTCGGGTACTTCTTCTTCATAGCAATGCAAGAATGGCCTAAACAATGGTTTTCAGGAAAAAATGAACAGAATCAGGTGACTGTGAATAAGTGGAAATTGTCAAAGTGCCTCTCATGTTTTAAGCCTAGATGATCTCAGAGAATGGTGGTGTCATTGAGAAATTAGTAACCAAGGAAGGGAAGTTACTTTGTGGATGTGGAACAATTTTGGTGTAAGTATAGGGACCAGAGCTGATTCTGGAGTACAACAATGAAAACCATCACGCTGACTTCCATTTGCCTTTTTCTACTCTGCTATGGAACCCAGCTACCTAGAACAAAGGAGACAGCAGGGGCACATGAAGAAATAGGGGGAGTCAGCTGGAGTTATTAGAATCTAGGCTGCTCAGATGAGCTAGAACTCTGACATTCAAAGATTTAGCATTGGTTTTATAATCTCTTTTTAAGGATTCTTTTCCTTCAGAGACTATATGTATTTTTAAGTATGAGTGAGGTTATGCTGCAGTAACTAATCAGCCATTACATGCCATTGCCTTAGCCTAACAAAGACTTATTTCTTGCTCTTACTACATATCCAGTGCAGGTTGGGGAGCTCTTCTGTACACAGGAACTCAATGATGCAACTGATGGGGACTCTACCATCTCTTAACTGCACCACCTGGGACACAGATCTTTTATTCTTCCCACATCAAGGGAGACAGACACATGAGCTTTCATTGCCTAAGTCCTAAAATTACACATACGTTTCCCTAGAGCTTGTTTATCAGAACTAACTCACATGGCCCTGCTCATTACACAGAGTCTGAAAGCTATACTCTGCCATATGCTTGGAAGAGGGGGAGAAGTGTATGTCAGAGAACACTAGAAATGTCTTCCACTAGACACCTTGATGGGTTGAATAGTTCCATTTTTGAAACAGGTGGCTTAAATCTCTTTAATGTCGCATTGGTTCATTCAGAAGGTAGGGTATCATCCACTTTAATGGTTAGGACAGTGAATATAAGGGAGAGGGTTCGGATGACAAAAAAGATAGCTGGTCCATTGAGAGCCAGAGGATATTCCCTAAGAGACCAGCAGTTTTCAAAGTGAGGGCCAAGAACCTCTAGAGACCTCCAAGACCATTTCAGGTCACTCATGAAGTCTTCCCTTTTCCAAATACCTATCTGTGGGAGGCCAAATCTTATGTACTTCACCTAACACAACATATTGCAGCAGATTAAACCGAAGAGGCAGATATTAGAATCTAGCGTCTTCTATTAAACCCAATATTAATATGAAAGAAATTTGCAAAAAAAAATTGTAAACAATGCCACTCTTCACATGGAATATTTTTGTTTTGGAAAATAGCCATTTTCACAGTAATACATTATATATGTTTATATTAATGTGTTTATTATTGTTTTAAATGAATCAATACATATTTTATAATCTGAAATTTGACATCTAATATAGTATTGATAGAAGCCCTGTAAACATAATTTGTAAGAGTGTAAAGGTGTACTGAGACCAAAAATTCGAGAACCACTTTCCAGACCAATTCAAGTCAGCCATATAGCCTTAAGACCCTCTGTACACTGGGCAAGTTCATTCTGGGAAACGGGGCTTCAGAATCTCTACAGACTGGAAGAAACTACTCAGAGTTTAGGTTCTCATTTCTCTGAAGGTCAGACAAGTGGTTTCAGGAACTGAAGAGATAAGGCACCATGAAGGATAGACTGGTCCAACTCAGAGTCCTAAAGTTCAGAAACGTCCTCTTAAGGACCTGCATTCTGAATGAGGCATGGAGTCAACATGTGGGATGGAATGATTAAGCTGGCGAATAAGCCTAGCTTGGTTGTTCTTTGTTAATTATCACTCATAAAAGTTATCAGAGAACCTTTGCTTTAAAAAAAAAATCATCCAATATCTAATAAAATGTTAATAATAAGTTAATAAGTTAGTGAAAGTTTAAAAATGTTTGTAAAAGTAAAAGTTAACAAGAAGATTATAACCTGAAGTATCAAGTTAGGAGAGAAATGAGACTAGAGAAAAGGGTGGGAACCCATTCAATGATTTTCTCATTTGCAAACTTAGGGATGCTTGAAGGACTTCTACAAGTGTGTCAAGGCATTTCTAGAGTGGCCACCTGGCAATTTCATTCCTCACGGTAAGTGATGCTTTTTGCAGTTGTTCTTCTCTTTGTCTACCTTTCAGGAACGTCTTCGTCCAGTTCATCCACCTTTCATCTGAATTATACAAAAAAATGCAATAGCAGAGTAGACGCAGATGATAAGCAACAGGGGTTTCAGGAGATCTGCAGTTTCAGGGTCTGTCCTTGTAGTAGGATCACCTATTACCTTCTCCTTCCCTTTTTTTTTCTTTTTCAAACATCTATATTCTTCCAATTGTTTTCTTGTAGAAAGAAAAAACAAACAAACTGTGAAATCCTCTCCAATAAAGTAAGAAACAAGGTTTGTTACCCATTTTCTTTGTCTTTTCAACCAAAGACAGAGGCCACCTTTGTAATCTGTCCTTGCTGGAGATTATGTATTTCCTCTACTCTGAATCAGCCACTAGAAAGGTTTAAAAAAAAAAAAAAAGAGAGAGAGAGATTGAGAGAGAGAGACACAGTGGGGGAAAGACAGACAATAGGAATGTTTAAACTACACAGAATAAATAAATAATTCAGCAATATTAACCTCTCAACTACCTGCAAAGCATTCTTTGTAGCTCAAATGGTGAGCCGGCCTTGTGAGAGAAATGGTGTTTATCATTTATTTAATACACATGGCTGCAGCCTTAGGAAGAAAAGTTTAAAAGTAATGTCAACAGGCAAAGGATCACACTAGGAGTCATGGAGCTCACCTTGCGTTTCTCCCTGAGGCAGAGCTGACGTGAATTCATTCAGGGTCATTCTATTATTCATGCAAGGAACTGTCTATCACAAATGCAATATGAAAAGGAGGTGCGCCCCATGTGAGGCATGAAATATCATCTCTAATAACTGGCAGTTTAATTTCAAGATTTCGGGACTGCTCATTTAAAAGTACCTGAAGCAAAGTTCTAAAGCACAGAATGATAGAGGAAATTGTGGTTGTTATACTTTAAGGAACCTTGTCCCATTTCTACTAGAAAATATAAGAAATTGAGTGAAAAAGAAGATATGGAAAATAATGCAAAACTGACAATAGAATGTCACGGCAGACAGTGCCTGAGAACTTTTCATAACTCTGTAGCACATTCACTAGGACATAGTTTTTGTAATTGTCTTAGAAAACTGGTCTTATTCTTTTCGAATTCTAGGGCAACTGAGAAGAGAAGTCACAAAATTTACAGTGGAATCTCAAATACACAGTACAACCTAGAGATCATGCAGCACAATCATTTATCAATAGACTCACAGTACAGCTGACTTAAAAACCTAGAAAGGTCCTTGGGAATCAACCATCATAATAAACTTATGTTAGTGGTTAAGAAACGGGGGCCCAGGGACAGGATCACAACTGCAGACTCAACGTAACCCAGTGTTCTTTGTATTACCCTTCGACTTTTTAAAGTTATCTTTTAAAAATTATACGATGTGAGTGATAACAAGTGTTTAACTGTCACCATATAAACAATAGGTTCAAGCACATCTTCTGGCAGATGCTCAAACACCTTCACATCTATGATACTATGTGCTCTCTTTGAGGTAGGCCTCTTGCTTATGGATTTTTTTAAAAAAGGACTCCTGTCTGAACCTTCCTGAATTAGATGTGTTGTGCGTAAGGGAGACAGCTTTGGTGGCAATGGCTAGTTTTGTGGGATTCCTAGGATCTCGGCTCTTCGAGTGAACCAAAAGTAGTGGGTAGAGGTGATGATAGAAAAAGGAAGCCAAAGCCCACTAAACCAAGAAAGGGAGTTAAAACAGAAGGTCAAATAGAAATGGAGGTTCTAGACCCAGGACTTCCTATCCGAATGAGGTATGTGAAAGAGTGGCAGCAGATGTGATCAGGACTCCGTCTGTGCAACAGCCTGGAGCTCCTGCTGTCTGTGAATGGCTTGCCTGTGCCAGCTGTGGTAAGAGTGAGTAGGTGGGCTATGATTAAACACAGGGTTGAGACAGGCTCACACATATAAGAAGTGTTAAGTTGGTGTGCTTGCTGTGTTTCTGGTGTAGCCTCAAATTGTCTCCAGCTGGACATTTCTCCTAGCATGGTGGGAAAGTAGAGGCAACAACCCGAGCCTCAGCCCACCCACTACTGATGAGGCCTGGCTCTCTTCCTGAAGTCGGAGAGGCTCAAGTGTTCCTCAGGCCACTTCTAGTAGAATGTGAAAGTCGCCAGTGTAAGAGATTTGTAGGAAAAGAAAATGAGAGTTTGGAAAGAAAAGTGGCAGGAATTGAGTGAGAGGAGACAGAGGTAAGCTGTAAGTAAACACCAAAACCTCCAACGGAAAGGCAAAGAACAATTCAACCAATTAATCAGTATGTGCCCAGAGTTTGCAATGCCAAACAGCTTGTCGTGTCACAGCCTCCATGAGTGTTTAAATTTAATGATTCAGGACAGGGCATGTGCTTGAGTGAAAAATCAAATACACACACATGCGCGCGCACACACACACGCATATACTTTTCCTTCTGCTGATTGTGCCTGGTGTGTCTGCCAAACAACCACATTCTAGGTCCTGCCACTTTGGGGCTTAGAGGTCTTAGGAATTTGAAAAAGAGGAAGATGAGGGTGGGGTGGAATATGGGATACCACGGTGTCTCAAATGACAGAAGGGAAACCACTGGGAAGGGCTTTCCAACAGTCTGGCCTCTGAGAAATCAGGACTAAAAGTCACTCTGGAGTCTAGAAATGCTAGCTCCTGTTAAGCTCAACATCAGGAAATCACAGTGAAAAAACAGGGAGGTAGGAGAGTGAGGACATGAAGGAGCTTGGCTGAAAGGGGAGAGGGAGCACAGCAGTCAGAGAAATGGCATGAGAAGGTTGGGAGAGAGGTCACATAAAAAGCATACTTTGTTGCCCAACAGTGCTGGTAAGTGTCCACCTAGAAAAGGGAAAAGATGGTTTGAACCTTGGGGCTGATGTCAGGAACAATGGCAAAGGAAAGATACAGACAAGGGATCATAGCATCATCTACATTAAAAGTTGCCAGAAAAGCCTCCAGTAGAATGCCCCACACATAACTGACCCTCAAACATGTTATCACCTTCTGTTCTGTACAATTTCCTTGAGTGACACTGAAATACGACAGTCTACACTGTTCACAGACATTTAAAAAATACGAAAAAACTGAACATATGCATACTCTATGACCATCACTCTCGCAGGCATAGATCCAACAGAAATGTGTCTACTCATTTACCAAAATACAATTACAACAGTGTTTGTAGCAGCAGTACTCACAATAGTAGGTACCTGAAAATTACCAAAACGTTCATCAACCGCAGAATAGATAAGTTGTGTTAAAACATAATAGGATACTGTGACTATTTATTCTCCCTGCTGTATAGTTTTCTATCATGAAAATGAGGATTAATATCACAAGCCTAATGTTGAGCAAAAGAAGCCAGACACAAAAAGCACATACTGCATAAATCCATTTACACAAAATTCAAAAACAGATGAAAAGCATCTAGCCTACTAGAAGTCATTAAAGTGGTTATTGTTGGTGGGGATAGGGTAGGGGTCATGACAAAGTGGAGTTGATAACGTTCCTAACAATAATTTTTATGTCAAAATTAGCCAATGTCCTGTTTTCAGTGAGTACCTATACATATATATGCACACATGAATTCTTTGTGTTTAGAGAGTAGGACACTAAGTACATTATTATCACATCATTTACAGTAATAAGGACAGTTATTATTCTTCCATGCCAGGTAGTATAGTATTGTAATAGAGGAAGGATAGGGTATAGTATAAAACTAAGCTGAATTAAGTGATTCAGCTACTTGCTAGTTCTATAATTAGGGTAAAACTATATATGCTTTCATATCCTTATTTGTAAAATTGGGATAAAAATATCTATATTTAGGTATATCATGGAAATATAAAGAAATGAAAAATAATAAGTATGGGCATATCTCAAAAATGCTGTGGGTTTGGTTCCAGAATGTTACAACAAAGCAAATATTGCAGTAAATTCACATGACTATTTTGGTTTTTCACTGAAAATAAAATTTATGTTAACACTATACTGTGCTCTATTAGATGCACAGACATATTGAAAAAATAATATACATATCTTAATTTAAAAATGCTTTATTTTTAAAAATGCTAATGGCCATCTGAGTCTGCCCTCAATCACGATCTTTGTGCTGGCAGATGGTCTTCCCTCTCTGTTGATGGTTTGCCTCTCTGTTGATGATCAGGGTGATGATTTGCTAAAGGCTAGGGTGGCTGTGCCAATTTCTTGAAATAAGACAACAATGAAGTTTGCTGCATGGATTGACTCTTCCTTTCATGAAAGACTTCTAGGTAGCATGTGATGTAATTTGATAGCATTCTACCCACAGTACGACTTCTTTCAAAATTGGAGTCAAATCTTCTCAAATCTGCCACTGCTTTGTTAACTGCATTTGTGTAATAGTCTAGACATTTTGTTGTCATTTCAACAACGTTCACAACATCTTCACCAGGAGTAGAGTCCATCTCAAGAAATCACTTTCTTTGCTCACCCATAAGAAGCAACTCCTCATTCATTAACGTTATATCATGAAATTGCAGCAATTCAGTCTCAGCTTCAGGCTTCATGTCTATTAATAATTCTAGTTCTATTGCTATCTCTACCACATCTACAGTTATTTCCTCCACTGAAGTATTAAGCCCCTCAAGGTCATCCATGAGAGTTGGAATCAATTTCATTGAAACATCTGTTAATGTCGGTAACTTGACCTCCTCCCATGAATCATGAATGTTCTTTATGCCATTTATAATGGTGAATCCTTACCCGAAGGTTTTCAGTTTACTTTGCCCAGATTCATCATAGGAATAACTGTCTAAGACAACCATAACCTTACAAAATTATTTACTAAAGAATAAGGCTTGTAAGTTGAAATTACTCCTTAATCTATGGGCCACAGAATGAATGTTTTGTTAGCAGGCATGAAAACATTAACCTCCTTGTACATTTCTATCTGAGCTCTTGGGTGACTAGGAGCATTGTCAATGAACAGTAATATTTTGAAATGAAACTTTTTTTCTGAGCAGTAGGTCTTAACAACAGTCTTAAAATATTCACTATACCATGCAGTAAACAGATGTAGTGTCATCCAGGCTTTATTGTTCCATTTATAGAGCACATGCAGAGTAGAGTTAACACAATTCTTAAAGAGTCCTGGGAATTCTGGAATGGCAAATGAGCACTGGCTTCAACTTAAAGTCAGCAGCTGCATCAGCCCCCAACAAGAGAGTTAGGCTGTCCTTTGAAGCTTTAAATCCAGACTTGAACTTCTCCTCTCCAGCTGTGAAAATCCAACATGACATCTTGTTCCAATAGAAAGCCATTTCAGCTACATTGAAAATCTGTTGTTTAGAGTAGCCACCCTCTTCCATGATCTTAGCTAGATCTTCTGGATAACTTACTGATGTTTCTCCACGGGTATTTGCTGCTTCACCTTGACCTTTTATGTTACAGAGAACTTTTATGTTATGTTATAGAAGTTCTTTAACACTCACGAGCCAACCTCTGCTAGCTTCAAACTTTTCTTCTTAGCTTCTTCACCTCTCTCAGTCTTCAGAAAATTAAAGAGATTCACGGTCTTGCTCTGGATTTGATTCTGGTTCAGGTGAAGGCTGTGGCGGGTTTGAACTTCTATCTAAACCACTGAAACTTTCTGAATTTCAACAGTAAAAATGTTGCACTTTCATATCATTCATGTGTTCAATGGAGTAGAACTTTTAATTTCCTTCAAGAACTTTTCCTTTGCTTTTGACACTTGATTAACTGGTACAAGAGGCCTTGCTTTCAGCCTGTCTTGGCTTCTGATAGGACTTACTTACTCAGCTTAATCCTTCTAACTTTTGATGTAAAGTAAGAGATACATGATTTTTCCTATCACTTGAATACTTAGAGGCCGCTGTAGGGTTATTAATTGGCCTAATTTCAATATTGTTTTGTCTCAGGGAATAGGGAGGCCCAAGGAGAGAGAGAAAGGAGAATAGGAGGTTGGTGGAGCAGTCACACCACATACAAAATTTATCAATTAGTTTGCCATCTAACATGGGCACAGTTTATGATGCCCCAAAGCAATTACAATAGTAACATAAAAGATCGGTGATCACAGATCACCAAAACAAATATACTAACATCAAAAAAGATCGCAATGTTGTGAGAATTACCAAAAATGCAGCATACATAAAAAATGAGCATATATTGGAAAAATTGCAGTGATAAACTTGTTCATCACAGGGTTGCCTTCAATTTGTAAAAAACGCAACATTTGCAAAGTGCAATAAAGTAAAGTGCAGTAAGATAAGGTATCCTTACACTAACAGTGACTGTTAATAATGTTAATTTTATTCTTTTTCCTTTCTCAGTCAGCACATATATATTCTATATTTGTGTTGTGATTATAACTGTATTTTTCAAGGCAATTGCATCTCTTGATCACAGAAAATGCAGGCAATCATGAAGCTAAATATCACACCCTATTTCCAAATACAAAATCTGTTAGTGTTGTTTCTTTTCACTGGACCACCACCGCCATCATTTCCAGGGTTGGATATCAATGATTCTGTTAACAGTTCGTCTATTTTCCTACTCTCAGTCAACTGCATTCAGCATAGGTAATGTTCTTCATTTTAACCCGTTCTAACCTTCCCCAATAAATCTAAATTGCAGCTTCAGTGCAGGTGGGTACAAACACATCCATAGGCTTGTTTGTAGAATCTTCCCTCTAGCAGAAATTAGGTGGAGTTCAGGTAATGATTCTCTATCTTCAGAGACAAATTCACCTGCTGAAAGACTGGACCATCAAACTTCCTGATTGATACGAATGGTCCAGGAGACTGAGATGAACAGCCCCTGGAGAGGGAGGTGTGATAGAATATCAGGGAACTCAGTTACGCAAAGCTGGAGAGACAGAGGCAGAAGAGGTGAGGCAGAGAGTGAAGGCAACATCTAAGATACTTTCCCTTACTGCAATACTTTACATACAACTTCTGAAATCTTCATAGCAGTTTCATTCCCTAATTTCTCCTCTGTTTTCTTTTCACACAGTCTACCTCCTTCCCTAATTCTCGGATTCCTTTTCAACTTTTCTTAGCTTTTATTTCGATTTCTCTATCAATCCAGATTTTTACTGTGTATTTATTGAGCTCATAAATAGAGCCTGTGCCCTGGAGGGACAGCATGAGAAATTAAATACATTGTATTCAATTTATTTTTAAGTTAATATTACAGCAAGTGAACCAAAATTTCATTTCTTTATATACTGGTTAATGAACCTACATTTTGGCAGACATGAAAGCTTCTTTCAGGGCTTTTCCCTCCTCTTCTTTTCAAGGCTTTTGAAAAAGTAGCTTTACAGGCAAGTTTCAGTAGGGGGGTGAGGATGGAAGTTTGATACTACAAACCTTCCCTTTTCTCTCAAATCTCAAGCTTCCCTTCTTTTGCTGAGCATCTTAAACAAGCAGGCGGATGTTTTTCCTCTTTTATTTTTTAATTGCTTATGTTGATGTGCAAGACAACATTTTCAATGAGATGCAAACGGAGTTGCCCACACAGTAATAATGGGGGCTTTGTGGGCTGCTCAGCATGTGCTGTGTTTCTCTGAAGCCTTTAGGTCCATACCCCCAAGCTCTACAAAGAGGTCAGTACATTTCAGTTTCTCTCTCTCCCATACCAAAGAGATGTTCTGACTGTGAGAAAAAACAGCAGGTAGAATAGTCACTGGCAGAAGCTTCCCCTACTCCTCACTATGCCTACCACTTATTTTCCACTGACAGTCAATTATTACATTTTAAATAAAGTTGTACTTTATGAAGATTTAATGAAATACTGCCATGATATGGTAAGCCAGTGCCAACTGAAAGAGCTGCTTCACTCAAAGAATTCTGCTATTCAATTAGCTTTCCCTGTTAATACATCATGATAGCAACTCTGATTAGGAAACATAACACTCACTAATTCACACCTGAATGACATAGAAAAGGTTGCTAAGTGGTTTGGAATTATAGCAGGCTTATTATTTGGTGTGGGGACTAACATATTTTCTGGCTAAGGATAGAATTCTGGCTAAAGACTGCAGAAAATGAACAAATAGAAATTACCTATGTTGATTTAGTGTTATTTTCAAGGCCAACTGATCATTTAAGTGAGGATTTTTGCCTTTCACATGGCTATTAGTACTATCAAAAGCTTTTATTCAACAGGGACAGCAGAGACTATTGATTTCTATCCTTTCTCGGGTCCTCTTAACACAAGTTTTAAGTACCCAAACCCAGGTAGTCTCTATTAAAATTAATGTTGTTAGGGAAGAGTGCAGATGTTGTTGTCCGGGCAATAGGCTTGGGCACTGTAAATACAAAAGGCTTCTGTGGTCCTATTTTTTTTAAGGCAAGACTTCACTTGCCTTAAAGTCTCCCACTTCAGAAGGGTTATCTCATTCTTGGGGCATCAAAATTAGAAACAAAAGGCAAAACTAACAGCACATCTTGCCTTAGAATTCCCTAAAAGATCCATAACAAATGGTATAGACACAAGGTAATGAAGAAAACAATAGCACAAATAAGAATAAACTTACAGGGTTCCCAACCTTATAGGCGAGTAAAGAAGGTCTTGTCCTAGGAGGCTTGGAAAACTTAGGAAATTGAGGGGATCTTGGGAAGAAATTCCTGCAAATTTACAGGTATTACAGGTGAAATTAGATGGCAAACCTTGGGCTTGTCCTCCTATCCTAAAGAGGTTTTTAAAAGTCCAATCTGAAATTCCTCACAAAAATTTCCAGTAAAGCAAATTTAAGGTCTACATAGTAAATCACCATTCTTGAGGGCTTGTTTGGAGGTTCTAGCAGGGGAGCACAGCTACTCGTATACTCTCTATCAGTCCTCCTCTATTGGGGGTGTTCGTCCTCTTCTACCGAGTGCAAAGCTTCTGGAGGGATGCACATGGAGCAATGAGGGAAGAAGGGGACATACATCTAGCCAGCCAGATCGGCTGAATCAACCCTGGCAATCAATGAGGTGACAGATGTCACAGCCAGATCGCCCTCACATCTGTAAATTACCATTCTTGTTGCATCTATGTAAATAATCAAGCCAAATCTAATGTGATAAGCCTTATTCTGTGATCAAGAATTTTTTCTTTGATATTACTTTTGATCAAAAGCAGGGTGACTGTAGAGAAGTGTTGTACTACAATGCAAAACTATGAACCAACTATAGCACACTCTTCTGAGTAATCAGAATCTGCCTTGTTCAATGTCTTTGTGCTATTTTGCAACCTTTTAATTGCAGGTAAGAAATACAAAGGCAAACTCCATCTTTTTGAGTAGAGATTTAATTGACTTCTCCCCCACTATGGGAAAAATACAGTTTTAGTACTTAGTTGTAAGTTGCCTTGGATTCTGTTACTTGTAAAACTTAAAAATCCTTATCATATTTTCAATTATTCCAGTTTCCTTCAGTGTCTGGCAACACGTCTCCAAACTAACTTTTTCATTTTTCTCTCTCCTTTCTGGCTCATCATCAGACACCTAAAATCCAACTGCCCAGATCTCTAACTTGACTCTAAGGTGCTTTGCGTTTGGCTCTTTTACTTGGGATCTGAAGAAGGCTTGTGAGCTAAATTCCGGAAACCTGATATAAGCCTTGAAAAGACTCACCACAACAGAAGATGATGGATGATCCAAAATACTTCCTGGAAAGAAAGTCTAGTAAAATGCTTGGGTCATACATACCCCTGCATAAGAATGTGAACAACATCACCAAATGCATCAATATTCCAGCTTGAAAGCAATGAGCAGCGCTGTGTAATGAAAATATTTTCCTCCACTGACCTCTTGGAATCCACTGGACTGATAACTACCAGTCCCACTCCTGGTTCTTTAATACAACCTTTTATATTCGTATTTTCTCTTTTTCAGTTCTGCCATCCCTTCTTAAAACATGCCTGATTTGGGGGATTCTAAAACAACTGACCTTTGCCACCAATTCTCAAAAGATGACTTTAACTGATTATACAGGAATAACACCAACAAGAGTTCTTTCTGAGACTATTTCTCAGACCCTTCTTTGACCCACTCAGGGTATTTATTATCTTCTCTGAGTTGTACAACAACAAATAACATTCTTCTTAAATAAAAGTGTGGACTGATAATGTTGAACTTTACCTCAGCCCTGTGTTCCTAAAATACAGAGATGGTTCAGAAGCCTCCCCCGCTACCCACCCACGCACACACTTTTATTTACCTAGATGCAGCTGATCGCCAGTGACCACCCTTCCCTTGCATATTCGCAGGTAAGACCTGGCCCTGTCCTTCCTCATGGCTCTCATAAGACTCGTGGAGGTGACCTCCTTGTTTACCTACCTCTGTGAAACTCTAGGCCCACTCCCTTTTCTTTAAAATGTTTCTCATTAATTAATGTTTTCCCTACTGTAACAGCCTAAATAAAATCATCTCCTTAATCTTCCACTGCATTTTTGTCTTTCACAATAGGGTTTGAATTACATGGAGGTGTATGGAGTTGTCAAAAAATCATGAAATAATACAATTCTGGTTTGTGTATTTCATTAAATATAGATTTTACCACAAAAGACAAAATGAGGACTGTAAATAAGCAATGAACCATACATAGTTAATGCTTTGTACACTTAGCTGTTTGGAGTGAGGTATTAGATGTCTATAATTTACTTTGTAAAATATATATAATATATAACTATATATATATATTTTTTTTTTCTTTTTTTTTTTTTTTTAAATGAAGTCTTGCTCTTTTGCCCGGGTTCAAGCAATTCTCCTGCCTCAGCCTCCTGTGTAGCTGGGATTACAGGCACCCACCACCACATCCAGCTATTTTTTGTATTTTTAGTAGAGATGGGGTTTCACTATGTTGGCCAGGCTGGTCTTGATCTCCTGACCTCAGGCAATCCGCCTGCCTTGGCCTCCCAAAGTGCTAGAATTATAGGCGTGAGCCATTGAGCTTGGCCTGTAATATGTATTTTTTAGAAAGATGGGTTGATAAATTCATAGATGAATTGCTAAATAGTTTGTGATAAAGCAAATATAGTAAAAGACTAATTACAGAATCTATGTGGTTAGTTTATTAGTGTTCATATCAAAGTTAATGGCAAAATATTAACTTTTTTTCCACTAAGATTGAGAAGAAGGCAAGGATATCTTCTGTCACATCATCATTCTATTCAAATTTTTACTAGAGGCCAGTGCCATAAGAAAATAAAAAGAAAGAAAAGGCACAAAGATTGAGATTTAAAGAAAACTATTTAATTGTCAGATGGTATGACTATGTAGAAAATCCTGAAGAATTTATAAAGCAGTACTAAGTGTACTTGGCCAGGTTATAGGATAGAAGGTCAATATATGAATGAATATTAACTATAATTTTATATACTATCATAAATAATTAAATGAAATTCTTAAAGTAGCATTGACAAAATCAAATACATATAAATATAACATATAATAAAATATAACTAAAATATATTTGTAACATATTTTATTACATACAAATATATATTTAATAAATATGTTAAATAAAATGTAACAAATATAAAACTACAATAAATATAATGAAAGATGTTCAAACTATGTACTCCAGAAACTATGAAACATATCTGAGAGAACTAAAGATCTAAATAAATTTATCTGATCAATATTGTTATGATGTTAATTCTCCTCAAACTGAGGAGACATTTCCTAAGAATTGTTCACTAAAAGAGAAGCAGGTTCAAGTTGCATGGGCAGTCATGGGATAAGGAAAGGAACAATATTTAAGAGAGAAAGCTAATAGCATTCCAAGGAGATGGGTGTAAGTGCTGGCCATTTCCAAGGACAACATACACAGGGGTGGGATGCATCCTTGGCTGGTGAGGTCAGACATTCAATGGAATCTCAAAAGAAAGATCTGAACCCACTACTACCATTCATAGCTAAACTTTCCCTCCTTGCTTACCACCTCTGCCCTCCTAACACTCATTTGCAGATTACAGAATAAACAGAAAGCAATATCCCACTTTGTTGGGTGTGCACAAAGGAGGGTAGAATGGAAGGGACAGATGACAAAACTAAAGAAATTAAGAAAATGACAAAATGAATGAAATAGGAAAAAGGACAAAAAGAAGTGATTTACATAATATTAGCAGTAAATGGAAGGTCTAGGTCAGTGGTTCTCACACTTTGCTGCATTTTAGAGTAACTCTCATGCCTAGGCCATATCTCAGTGCAATTAAGTCAGAATCTCAGGCATTAGTATTCTTTAAACTCCCCTATGTTATTTCAATGTGTAATAAAGTTTCAGCAGTGCCTCTGAAACATTAATGTGCATAAAGATCACCTGGGGATCTCGTTAAACTGCAGTGTCTGTTTTGGTAGGTCTTGGGTGGGGTCTTTGATTCTGTATTCCTAATAAGCTTCCAGGTAACACCAGTATGTCTGGTTCGAAGACTGCACTGTGGGTAGCAAGGGCCTAGACAGAACTGATGATGAAAACTTGAGAAAAATACAAAGAGAAAAGCATAGAAATCATGCAGTTATGTCTCTTTAATAGAAGAAAACAAGCAAACAAAAAAAGATAAGTAACATAAAATCAAAAGCAGTCAAATAATCCATCTGTAAAGAAAATCCAATCTAAGAAGGCATAACAGAATCTGGAAAAGTGCTATGTGCTCTTGAATTTAATAAGAATTTGAATGGAGTAAAACATCAGTACAAAAAGAAGATGATAAAACAACAGATAAAAAGATGAAAAGGGAGAATGCCAAGCTAAGGAGAAAAGATGGAGAACCAAAATACAGTCAGATATCTAAAATTCTTTTAAGAACAAAAACCAGATTAGAATTGTGAAATATCAGTGCAAAGAAGAAAAACATAAGTCAAAAAATAGATACAAAGAATACAGATAATTCAATCTGGATAACTGGTGTCTAAAAAATTAAAGAATCCTGTAAGTAGACTAGAAAATACATTCAGAGACATATGGGAAATGTACTCTTAAATGAAGAAAAAATAAACAAACACACATGGTGCCTTGAAAAGACACAACATAGACCAGGATGCAAAACGGTCAAAGTTAATATATATCCTCAATAAGTTACTTAATTTTGAGGATAAAGAAAAAAAGGTACAGGGAAAAAAAAAACATGAAGTTACTTCCAAGTAGAAAGAGAGAAAAAAACAGACTTCCGCAAAACAGCCTTTAATGACAAGGACTATGGGAGCAGGTCTACAAAGTTTTAAATAAAACAAAAGTATATATCAAGACTATTTTAAGTGTCTAATCTCATTCAAGTGCAAAAGTACTAGGTAGATATTCTTGATCATTAAGAAACTCAGAGAATGTTCAAGAATTCGTCTTGAAAGAAACAAATGATTCAGTGATGATATGCCAGCAACCAAGGCATAAAGCAAAACGAGGAACTCAGAAATAAAGAAAGCCATGGCAGAATTACTGGAGATGTTTCTACTTTTGGCATGACACAGAGAGGAGCTCCACGAACCAGCTTCCCAGTGAAACAGATGAAAATTGTTTTAAAACAACATCTAAACTCTCTAGAAATAGTCCTAAGTGCATAGAGAAAATGAGAAAACACTTACTCAAAAATCTACTTAAACTTGACAGGACAAAAAAGTCTGTGGTATTTGAACAAGAATCTGCTCCTTCCATTTCCCCTTCTAGCTCAGCATGGTAGAAATTCCAATCCAGATGAGAAATAGGGGTTCCCTTCTTCTGCCCAGCCCCAATTTGTGAGATGGTAGGTCCATCTTAAGCATGGTGTTGCTGAGAATACTGGGGCCCCAGCTGCCCGTGTCACGGCTTATAAGGCAGTGGTTCCATGTTGGAAAAGGCAAAACAAAAAAGACTTAAGGCTTTTGCCCACTCCATCCCACCAAGTATTCAGTTCCAAAAACAAAGTTGTCACTTAGAGAAAAGAACTTCAGGAAAGCACGATCTCCACCAACAGTTCTAGAGCCTGGGCAAAACCTAGAGATTTAGCCCAAGAGGAAGAACAGTCCTAAAACAGACAGCTACTAATCTCTTTTCAAAGGAGTAGACTTCATTTGCAACAGGGTGTGAAGAAGTTCAAGTCTAAGGGGCTCTGGAAAAAAAAGTATAGTCAAAAAGATAACTTGCAAAAAAAAAAAGACAATTGGCAGATTAGGAGATTCACTGGAGAGATAGGCAAAACTGTGGATCAGATTGTCAGACAGAATGGGGAAAAGTGACAACAGGGAAGAGCCCTGCTGGGGTCAGATCCAGTCTCACAAACTGACCTCAGGAAATATTCCCCCCAAAGAGACTACATTTGATTACATCAGTTTGCTGAGAACCTTATGCCTTAGGACATTGCCAGACAATAGAAGAAACCACCATCAAGTAGTGGAGCCTCAAGCCTGAGTGAGTTTAGGGAAAGAAACAGCAACAGAGAGACCTGATAAAAACCACTGTCATCCCAACATGACTACGGTTACAACACAGGTTGCACCCTCTGAGGAACAACAGCAGAGGATTAACACTGTGGGATACAGATGTCACTAAAATAATCCAGTCAGTCTCTAAATAAGTAAACAACCACGTAAAAAATAGCAATCCTCACAGTGGGGGAATCAGTACCCCAAATGGCTATAATTTATTATCTAAAATGTCTAGTTTCCAACAAAAAAATTAGGAGGCATGCAAAGCAACTGGAAACTATAATTTATACATTGAAAAGAAAAAAAAATAAATACAAAGAAAAATAAGTTAACAAAAACTTCCCATGAGAGTAAATAGATGTTAGATTTAACAGAGATTTTTAAGTAGCCATTATAAGTATGTCCAAAGAACTAAAGGAAGCCATAATTAAAGTTAAAAAAAAAGTATGAGGACAATTTCACATCAAATGGAGAATATTAATAAAGAAATATAAATTATTTTTAAAAATCACATCAGCCTTCTACAGTTGCAAAGTACAATAACTGAAATATAAATTAGGTAACTTAAATAAAATGGATACAATCCTACAGAGATACAAACTCCCAAAACTGACTCAAGAGAAATAATATGAATAAACTATAATGAATGAAGAGATTTATTATCAATAAAAAAGCCACCCAGAAATAAAAGTCAAGGCCTAGATGGCTTCCCTATTTTATTGTATTAACACAATATTTAGAGAAGAATTAATGCCAGTTATTCACAAAATCTTCCAAAAATGGAAGAGAAGAGAACACATCCCAGCTAACTCCTTTAGGCCTGTGTCACTCTGACACCAAAATCAGACAAAGACATCACAAGAAAAGGAAACTACACACCAGTATCTCTCATGTACGTGGATATAAAATCCTCAAGAAGATTCTAGCAAACTGAATCCAGCAACATATTAAAGAATTGTGCATCACGATCAAATGTGATTTATCCCATGAATGCAAAGCTGTGTTAACTCCCAAAAATCAGTTAAAGCAATACATCAGCCTAAATCCATAGAGAAAAAATTTTTAAAGATTATCTCAAAAATCATAGAAAAAGTATTTAACAAAATCCAATACTTTTTCATGACATACTTTTTCAAAAATACATAACAAACTAGGAATAGAAGGGAACTTCTTCAACTTGATAAAGAACATTAATGAAAAACCCACAGGTAGCATCATATTTAACGGTAAAAGACTAGATGCTTTCACTCTAAAAAAAAGAAAGAAACCAAAGGTATCCACTCCTGCTATTTCTATTTAATATTGTACTGGAAGTTCTAGCCAGGGAAACACAACAAGAATAGTTACGATAAAACACTCACACATACACATATATACAATGACAATTGTTGAAGAGAATATGGAGAGAGAGAATTCTCATACCCTGCTGATGGGAATGTAAGATGGTACTGCTACTTTGAAAATTATTCTGTCACTTCTGCAATGATTAAACATGAAGTTAGCATATAACCCAGCAATTCAATTACTAAGGTATATGCTCAAGAGAAATTAAAATACAAGTCTCCCAAAAACCTTGTACAAGATTTTTTTTAAAAAACTTTTAAGTTCCGGGGTAAATGTGCAGGTTTGTTATATAAGTAAACTTGTGTCATGCGGGTTTGTTGTACAGATTATTTCATCACCCAGATATTAAGCCTAGGATCCATTAATTATTTTTCCTGATCTTCTCCCTCCTGCCACCCTTTCAGTAGGTCCCAGTGTGTGCTGTTCCCCTCTATGTGTCCATGTGTTCTCATCGTTTAGCTCCCACTTTAAGTGAGAACATGTAGTATGTGCTTTTTTCGTTTCTGTGTTAGGTTGCTAAGGATAATGGGCTCCAGCTCCATCCATGTTGCTGCAAAGGACATGACCTTGTTTTTTTCATGGCCACATAATATTCTATATTGTAGATGTACAACATATTCCTTATCTAATTTGTCACTGATGGGCATTAAGGTTGATTTCACGTCTTTGCTATTGTGAATAGTGTTGCAATGAATACATGCATTCATGTATCTTTATAACAGAATTATTTATATTCCTTTGAGTACATACCTAGTAATGGGATTTTTGGGTCAAAAGGTACCCTGTCTTTAGGTCTTTCAGGAATTGCCACACTATCTTCCTCAATGATTGACCATCTTCCGCAATGGTTGAACTAATTTACACTCCCACCAGCAGTGTATATGTGCTCCTTTTTCTCCACAACCTTGCCAGAATCTGTTATTTTTTTACTTTTTAATAATAGTTGTTCTGACTGGTATAAGATGGTATCTCATTGTGGTTTTGATTTGCATTTCTCTGATGAATCAGTAATAAGCCTTTTTTCCAGATGATTATTGGCCTCACGTATGCCTTCTTTTGAAAAGTGTCTTTCATTTCCTTTGCCCACTTTTTTATGGGGTTGTGTTTTTTATTCTTGTAAATTTGTTTAAATTCCTTACAGATGTGGGATATTAGACTTTGTCAGATGTATAGTTTGCAAACATTTCCTCCCATTCTGTAGGTTGTCTGTTTACACTGTTGATAGTTTCTTTTGCTGTGCAGAGGCTCTTTAGTTTAATTAGAATCCATTTGTCAATTTTTGTTTTTGTTGCAATTGCTTTTGGCATCTTTATCATAAAATCTTTTCCAATCCCTAGGTCCTGAATGCTATTGCCTAGGTTATCTTCCAGGGTTTTTATAGTTTTGGGTTTTACATTTATCTTTAATCCACATGGAGTTGATTTCTGTATATGATGTAAAAAAGGGGTCCAATTTTAATCTTCCGCCTGCAGCTAGCCAGATATCCTGGAACCATTTATTGAATAGGGAATCCTTTCCCCATTGCTTGTTTTTCTCAGGTTATTCAAAGATCAGATAGTTGTAGGTGTATGACCTTATTTCTGAGTTCTCTATTTTCTTCCATTTGTCTATGGGTCTGTTTTGGTACCCATACCATGCTGTTTTGGTTACTGTAGCTCTGTAGCATAGTTTGAAGTTGGGTAGCATGATGATTCCAGCTTTGTTCTTTTTGCCTAGGATTGCCTTGGCTATTAGGGTTCTTCTGTGGTTCCATATCAATTTTAAAATAGTTTTCTCTAGTTCTGTGAAAAATGCCAATGGTAGTTTGATATGGTTTGGCTCTGTGTCTGTATACAAATCTCACCTTAAATTGTAGTAATCCCCATGTGTCAAGAGTGGGACTAGGTGGAGATAATTGAATCATGAGAGCTGTTTCCCCCATGCTATTCTCATGATAGTGAATGAGTTCTCATGTGATCTGATGGTTGTATAAGGGGCTTCCCCCTTTGCTCAGCCCTCATTCTCTCTCCTGCCTCCCCGTGAAGATATGCCTTCCACCATGATTGTAAATTTCCTGAGGCCTCCCCAGCCATACGGAACTGTGAGCCAATTAAACCTCTTTTCTTTATAAATTGCTCAATCTTGGGTATTTCTTCATAGCATTGTGAGAACAGACTAATACATAGTTTAATAGGCATAGCATTGAATCTATAAATTGCTTTGGGCAGTATGGCCATTTTAATGATATTGATTCTTCCCATGCATGAGCATGAAATGTTTTTCCATTTATTTGTGTCATCTCTGATTTCTTTGAGCAGTGGTTTGTCGTTCTCCTTGTAGAGATTTTTACCTCCCTAGATAGCTGTATTCCTAGATATTTCATTCTTTTTGTGGCATTTGTGAATGGGAGTTCGTATCTGATCTGGTTCTCAGCTTGACTGTTTTTTGTGTATAGGAATGTTAGTGATTTTGTACACTGATTCTATATAAGATTGTTTATAGTATCATTATTCATAGTAGCAAGATGGTGAAAACAACTCAAATGTACACCACCTGATGAATAGACAAACAATAGGAAAAATATGGTATATTCATATAATGAAAATTTATTCAGCCATAAAAAGGAATGAAGTACTGATTCATACAACAACATGAATTAACCTCAAAAACTTTATGCTAAGTGAAAGAAGATAGTCAGAAAACACTACTATTATATTATTCTATTTACATGAACTGTAAAAAATAGGCACATCCATAGAAACAGAAAGGAATTCATTAGTTTCTTCGACCTGGGGAGGAGGAAATAAGGAGGTCAATAGGTGATAGCTAAAGGGTAAAGGTTTCCTTTAGGAGGTGATGAAAATGTTTTAAAATCGACCGTGGCTATGGTTGGACATATTTGTCAATATACTTACAATTATTAAATTATACACTTTAAATGGGTGATGTCTATATCAATGAAGCCATTAAAAAGCAAAATCAAATAAAATAGAGCTGAGACCAAATGCATTTAAATACTAAAAATTCTACATACCTCAGAAAATTATAGTTTCTAAAGAAAAGGAAAATAATGCACTTTTTTAAAGAAAACCTGGCTTTAGAAAAGGAAATCGGAAGCACAAACCAAGAGGAAAGCAAACGAAATAATTTTTAGTAATATTTACCTAACTTGGCAGGTCGGGTTACAGGTGCTACCAATACAACAGAGAGCAAAACAGACGTGGTTCCGTCTATCTCAGGTTATTAATAAAATGGGGAGCACTAGACAAAAATAATCAAACACATGAATGAACAAACAAGGCAAAACTCAGTAAAATAAGCCACACAGCAAATTAAAAATAGCACTAGCTGGACTTCTGGCATAGACTTATTTCTCCCTGTTCCTCGTTGCTGTGTACAATTATAAACCCTGGAAATAATATCCAGAGCCCACCAAAGGATAACTCTAAAAAATGTTAAGAAGGGAAATTGTCTGGGACAGCAGAAATGAAGGAACAGCAAAGCAATATGGTACCTTAGGTCCCTCCTCCCAACAGAAAAAGCCTAACCACCCCCAGTATTTTCTGATGCAAAACTGCAACAAAAGGTAGCCAGTTAGGCTCACTGTCCCTCTGATAACACCAGATGAGACTGGCACCACTAGCAAGAAGGATCAATAGGAAAGCACTATTTTTCCCTCCCACGTTTTAAATTCCCCCATTCCATCTCTCCCCTCTAAGAAATACCAGGACAATCACGAACACAAGCAAGACAGACGTTTCCTCAAGTGGCTCACCATGGCAGCCTCTTTTGCCCCATGGGCCTGAGATCCCTTCAACCTGTACAGAGACATCACAATGACTGAATGAACAACACAGGTAGAAAAATCCTATCACATCAGATAAATCTTTGAGACTTCTTTTCCTCTCTAGAAGACACTGGGATTGCTGGTGGGGAAAGAACTTCTACCACCTCAGGCAGTACTAGCATGGATCAGTGGGTCCGCAGTACACCAACTAAACCAATAGGGCCTAAATAATATCACAAAGACCATGAAAATTAAGGTATGATTGGAACCAAAACCCACAAAATAGGCCAGAACCTGCATGTTAAACCTATACAAGATGACCACTTGCTAAAATAAAAACCTAAATAAGATGCAGAGCTTTCTAACATAATAGACAAAATGTCCAGGATGCAACAGAAAATTACCCCATACCAAGAACCAGGAAAATTCCAACTTGAATGAGAAAAGACAAGCACTGACACAGCACCAAGATGAGATGAATCAGAAATTGAAATTATCTGAGAAGGATTTTGAAGATATAATATTTTTTAAAAATCAATTATAAACTCTCTTGAAACAAATACAGAAAATATCAGCAAAGAATTATAAGTTTTATAAAAAGAACCAAATAGAAATTATAGAACTGAGAAATACAATAACCAAAACGGAAAAAAAAAACATGCTAAATGGGCTCAATAACACAATAGAGATGACAGGAGAGAATCAATGAACTTGAGGAGAGATCAATATAATTTACTCAATTTACCCCATCTGAACAACAAAGACAAAATAAACTATTCAAAAACAAAAAAGAAAAAAAAAGTTGTCCGGGCGCGGTGGCTCATGCCTGTAATCGCAGCACTTTGGGAGGCCGAGGCGGGCGGATCACGAGGTCAGGAGATCAAGACCATCCTGGCTAACACAGTGAAACCCCGTCTCTACTAAAAATACAAAAAAAAAAAATTAGCCGGGCATGGCGGCTGGCATCTGTAGTCCCAGCTACTCGGGAGGCTGAGGCAGGAGAATGGTGTGAACCTGGGAGGCGGAGCCTGCAGTGAGCCGAGATCTCCCGCCGCTGAACTCCAGTCTGGGCAACAGAGTGAGACTCCGTCTCAAAAAAAAAAAAAAAAACTCACAGCCTTTGGGGCCTATGGGACAATGACAAAAAATCTAACATTCACATCATCAACATCTACCAAAAGGAGAATTAGAATGGAGTTGAAAGAATATTTGCATATATTGCAGTTGAACACTTTCCAAATTTGGGTAAAAAACCCAGTGTACAGATTCAAGCCTCTGGTAATACCAAATAAGATAAATCCAGAGAAATACATACCAAGAAATATCATCATTAAAACTGAAATAAATATGAAATATAAATGATGAAAAAAATATCATCATTAAAATCTGAAAACTCTAAGACGAAGAACAAATTTTGAAAGCAGCCACAGAGAAATGACACACTATCTATCGGGGAAAACAATTTGAATGACAGTTGGATTTCTCATCAGAAACCAGAGAGGCCAGAAGAAAGGGGCATCACATTTTTCAAGTGCTGGGGGAAAAAAAAAGTACTCTCAACTATAAATTTTATATCTGGCAAAATTATCCTTCAGAAAAATAAAGGAAACAAAGATCTCCTCAGACACTAAAGAAGTGTAAAAAATCTGTCAATTTGTCATGAGCAGACATGTCCTTAAAGACTGGCTAAAACAACTTCTTTAAACAAAAAGGTAATCATAAATAAAGGAATCTTGGAGCATTGGGAAGGAAGAATGAACGATGAGAAGAGCAGAAGTATGGGTACATCCAGGGGACTATCCTTCTTTCATTATTTTTGTAAATCAGATTTGATGACTGAAATAAAAGACATGCAAGAAAATGATATTTAAAAGTGAGAAAGATATAAGGACATAAACCAAAGAAAGCTTCCTACACTTCACTCGAAGTGGTAAAATGGTCATATGCATAGATTAAATCACATATGTATACTGTAATACCCAGGGGGCTACCCCTACAAAAACTCTACAAAAATATACACTCAAAAACATTAAATAAATACAGATGAAATTCTTAAAAAGTGTTAAGTAATACATAGAAGGCAAGAAAGAAAAACGGAGGAAGAATGAAAGGAAACAACCGGAAAACAAAGAACAAAATGACATCAAAAATATAAAAATACGTATTAGTCAGGATTCCCCAGAGAAACAGAGCCAAGTGTATTTATATGATAATAAATATGTATGATATTTATTATGGAAATTAGATCACACAATTATGGAGGCAGAGAAGCCCCACCATCTGCTGCCTGCAAGCTGGAGGGCAAGGAAAACTTGGTGGCACAATTCAGTCAGAGTCCAAAGGCAACTGGAGAGGGGGTTAGGGAGGGTAGGGCATGTAATAATACTGCAATAAGTCTTAGAGACCAAAGTACTGAGATCCAGGAGATCTGATGTCTGAGGGCATGAAAACATGGCTGTCCCAGCTCAAGGGGAGAGACAGAATTCACTCTTTCTCCACCTTTTCGTTCTATTTGGGTCCTGAGTAGATTGGATGATGCCTGTACATATGATTAGTATTATCTTTATCTTCTTTACTCAGTCTGCTGATTCAAATGCTAGCCTTTTCTGGAAACATCCTCACAAACACACCCAGAAATAATGTTTTACCCACCTATCTAGGCATCTCTTAATTCAGTCAAATTGACACGTAAAAACTAATCATCAAAATATATTCAGTTCTAACATATTAATAATTATCTTAAATGTGTGGTCTAAGCACACCCATTAAAAAAAGATTGGCATTGCAGATTTAAATAAATTGCATAACTATATGCTGCTAACAAAGAAAGCTCTGATATTTAAAATTTCCCACCTTAAATGAAGCATGGAAAACCTACTTCAAATCAAAAATAAAAAGATGGAAAAAGATATATAAACATTAATCAAAAATGCTCAGGTGGCTATATTAATATCCTATAAAGTAGGCTACAGAGGAAAGAAATTTATTAGAGATAAATATAATGACAAATGATCAATCAATAAAAATAAAATTATTCTAAATGTGTATACACTAAAAAACAGAACCTCAAAATACATTAAGCATAAACTGATAAGCTGAAAGGAGAAACAGACAAATCTATAATTATAGTTGGGAACATTAACACTCTTCTTCAGCAGAAAAATCAGATGATCTGAAGAACACAATCAACCAACAGAATCTAGTTGACATACATAGAACAATTCACTTCCAAACTGCAGAGTACACAGGTTTTTTTTTTCAAGTTCTCACATAACATTTACCAAGATAGACCCATATCCTATACTAAAACACACACACATACACACACACACACACAATTTCACAAATTTAAAAGAATTGAAATCATACAAATTGTGTTACCCAGACTTAATGGAATCAAACTAGAAACCAATGACAGAAAGACAGCAGGAAAACCTCTAAACAACACACTTCCAAATAATCCATAGTTCAAAGAAAAAGTCTACTGAAAACACATATAACTGAGTTCAAATGAAAATCAAACATATCAAAATATGTGATATGTATCTTAAGCAGTGCTGAGAGGGAAAGTGGTAACACTAAAGACTTACATTAGATATGAGGAAAGTTTCAAATCAATAATTGAAGTTCCTACCTAAAGAAAAAGAAAAGAATTTCTGTTCTCCTCACTGTTATTCTACAAAATACTGAAAGGTCAAGACAGTATAATAAGGTAAGAAATATAAATTAAATCATATTGATTGGAAAGACAATTATGTTGTTCTGATTTGCAAATGACATGATGGAATACATAGAAACTTCAAATAAATACATACACAATATTTTAGAATTTTTTATTTTTATTTTTTGAGACAGAGTCTCACTCTGTCACCCAGGCTGGAGTGCAATGGCACGACTTCAGCTCACTGCAACTTCTGCCTCCTGGGTTCAAGCAATTCTCTTGACTCAGCCTCCTGAGTAGCTGGGATTATAGGTGTGCACCACCAAGCCCAGCTAATTTTTGTATTTTTAGTAGAGACAGGGTTTCACCATGTTGGTCAGGCTGGTCTCGAACTCCTGACCTCATGATCTGCCCACCCTGCCCTCCCAAAGTGCTGAGATTACAGGTGTGAGCCACCGCACCTGGCCTAGAATTATTAAATGCTTTCAGTAAGGTCACAAAATACAAGATCAACACAGTAATCAACAGAATTTCTTTATATTAAAAATGTGCACATGGTAACTGTAATTTTTGAAAAATTGTAACTGCTCCAAAGAACATGTAGTACATAAGAATACACTTAACAAAACTACTATGAGACCTGTATGTGGAAAATAACAAAATGATAATAAAAGAAAGAGAACATGAATAAACTGAAAGGCATACCATATTTATGGATTGGAAAGCTCAACATAGTATGTCCATACTCCCTAAGTTGATCTTCAGGTTTAATGCAACTTCTATCAAAATCTCAGTACATTTTTGAAATTTTTCTTTTAGTAAGAGACAAGGTTATTTTAAAATTTATGTGGTAAGACCCCAGTCCTAAAATAGCTAAAACAATTTTGACAGAGAAGAATAATGTGAGAAGAGTAACTCTACCCAATATTAAGGCTTATTATATAGCTACTATAATCAAGATATTGTGGTGTTACTAGAGAAACAGACACACAGATTAATGGAATAGACCAAGAAACTCAGAAATAGACCTACACAAAAAAATGCTCCGCACATATTTTAGAGTGGTGAAAAAGCAATTCAAGAGAGCAAAGACAGCCTTTTCAATATATGGCTTCTGGAGCAACGGGCTATCCATTGGTAACAGTTTCATTTTGAACCTCAATCTAAACCTCAAACTTTACAGAAAAATGAACTTGAAATAGAGTACAGACACGAATGTAAAACACAATATAAACTTTGAGATTTAGGGCTATTCAAAGAATTCTTATACTTTACACTTAATGAATAATCCATAAAGAGAAAAACTGACACAATTAAAAACTCTTGAAAAAAATTTTTAAACTTTTTTTCTCTGTGAAAGATCACATTGAGAGGATAAAAAGACAAACTACAGACTGGAAGAAAATAATTACAATACACATATATGATGACTAGTATCAAAATATATAAAGAAATCTCCTATATCAAAAAAGTAGAAAGGTCTTTAACAACCTAATGTTATGTCTCAAGGAACTAGAAAAACAAGAACAAGCTAAACCCAAAATTAGTACAAGGAGAAAAATAGCAAAGATCAAAGCAAAAATAAACAAAATAGAGATTAAAAAAATACAAAGATCAATGAAACAAAGAGTTGTTTTCTTGAAAAAATAAGTAAAATCGACACATTTTTTAGCTACTCTAAGAAAAAAAGAGAGAAGACACAAATTTACAAAATTTGAGGTGAAAAAGGAAACATTAAAACTGACATCACAGTAATACAATGATCACAAGAGACTATTATGAACAACTGTACACCAACAAATTGGAAAATCTAGAAAAAAATGGGTAAGTTCCTTGGCACATACAACCTACCAAGATTGAATCATAAAGAAATAGAAAACTTGAAAAGACCAATAACGAGTGACAAGATTGAAGCAGTTATTAAGGTTCTCCCATCAAATAGAAGCCAAGAACCTGATGGTACATCTCTACTGAGTTCTACCAAACATTTAAAGAACTAATGCCAATTCTTCTTAAGCTTTTCCAAAGAGATCAAGAAGGGGGAGTACTTCAAAACTCATTCCACAAGGCCAGCATTACACTGGTACCAAAACTACACAAGGACACACACACACACACACACAACCACAGGCCAATATCCCTGATGAACACAGACATAAAAATCTTCAACAAAATACTAGCAAATCAAATCCAACAGCACATTAAAAAGATTATTCACCATAGCCAAGCTGGATTCATCCCAAGGATGCAAGGGTGATTCAAAATGGGCAAATCAGCAAACATGATACATTAACAGAAACAAAGCAAAAACCATATGATCACTTCAACAGATGCAGAGAAAGCATTCAATAAAATTTAACATCTTTCATGATAAAAACACTCAACAAATTAGGTATAGAAGGAACATACCTCAACACAATAAAGGTCACATATGACAAACACACAACTAATATCATACTGCACAGGCAAAAGCTAAAAGTTTTTCCTTTAAGATCTAGAACAAGATGAGGATGTCCTCTCTTACCGCTTTCATTCAACAAGTACCAGCCAGAGCAATTAGACAAGAGAAAGAAATAAACGGCATCCAAATGGGAAAGGAGAAAGTAAAATTGTTCCTGTTTTCAAACAACACAATCATACACATATATAATCTCAAAGACTTCACCAAAAACTATTACAACTAATAAATGAATTCAAAAAGTGGCAGAATACAAAATCAACATACACAAATCAGTAGCATTACTAAACACCAATAATGAAATAGCCCAAAAAGAAATAAAAGTAATTCCAAAAGCTACCAAAAAAATAAATACCTAGCAATCAATTTAACCATGAAGGTGAAAGATCTCTACAATGAAGACTATTAAACACTGAAGGAGGAAATTGAAGAGGACACAAGGAAATAGAAAGATATTCAATGTTCAAGGTCTGAAAGAATTAATATCACTAAAATGTCTGTACTACCGAAAGTGATGTACAGATTGAACGCAATTGCTGTCAAAGTATCAATGACATTCTTTACAGATATCGAAAAAACACTCCTAAAATTCGTATGGAAGCACAAAAGACCTTGGATAGCCAAAGCAAAAAGCTGTAAGAATCATATTACTTGACTTCAGAATATACTAGAAAACAACAGTAACCCAAACAGCATAGTACTGGCATAAAAAATCAGACACACAGACCAACGGGATAGAATAGAGAACTCAGAAACAAATCCACGCCGAATCGTTTTTGACAAAGGTGCCAAGAACATACATTGGGGAAAGACAGTCTTTTCAATAAATGGTGCTGGGAAACTGGATATCCACATGCAGAAGAAGGAAACTAGACCCTTATTTCTCACCTTATACAAAAATCAACACAAAATCAATTACATGTTTAAATGCAAGACTTGAAACTATAAAATTACTGAAAGAAAACACTTGGGAAATGCTTCATGACATTTCCTTGGGTGAGTATTGTTTTGGATAGGACCACAAAAGCACAGGTAACAAAAGCAAAAATAGACAAATGGGATTATATCAAAACCAAAAAGCTTCTGCATAGCAAAGGAAACAATAAACAGAGCAAAGAGACAACCTACAAAATGGGAGAAAATATTTGCAAACTATGCATCTAACAGGGTTTAACATGCAGCACGTATAAGGACCTCAAAAAGCTCAGTAGCAAAAAACTCAATAATGTTTATCTAAAAATATATCTAAATAAAATATATATAAATAAATAAAAATATATCTAAATAAAAATAAATAATGTAATCTAAAAATGGTCAAAATATCAGGATATTCCCCAAAGAAGACACACAAATGGCTAACAAGTATATGACAAAATTCTCAACATCACTAATCATTAGGTAAGTACAAATCAAAACAGTGAAATATCACCTCAACCCAGTTAGAATGGGTATTATCATAAAGTCAGGGAATAATGGATGCTGGTGAGGATGTGGAGAAAGAGGAATCCTTGACTGTTGGTGTGGGAGTGTAGATTAGTACAGCCATTATGGAAAACAGTATGGAGATTCCTAAAAAACAATTAAAAATAGACCTACTATATAACCCAGTAATTCTACTACTACATATATATCCAAAGGATTTGAAATCAGTGTGTCAAAAAGATACCTTCATTCCCATGTTTACTGCAGCCCTATTCATAACAGCCAAGAGATGAAATCAACAAGTATCCATGAATGAATGAATGGATAAAGGAAATGTGGCATATATACTGAATGGGACACTATTCGGCTATAAAAAGGTGTGAAATCCTGTCATTTGTGATAACATGGATAAACCCAGAGGACATAATGTTAAGTGAAATAAGTCAGATGCAGAAAGACCAAAATCATATGATCTCACACACATGTGGAATCTAGGAAAGTCGATCTTACGGAACTAGAGAGTAGGGTGGTGGTTACTAAAGGCTGCTGAGGGGTGGAGAGAGGGGAGTAAAGGAGGTAAGTCAATGGATACAAAGTAACAGTTAGATAGGAAGAGTAAGTTCTAATGTTTTACTACATAGTAGGGTGAGTATAGCTCATAGCAGTGTGTTGTATATTTTAGGATAGTTAGAAAAGTAAATCATGAAAGTTATCACCACAAAGAGATGATATAGGTCTGAGGTGATGGACATGCTAACTTCCCTGATTTGCTTACTGTACAACGTCCACATGTATTGAAACATCATACTATGCAGCATAAACATATACAATTATTATGTCAATTATAAACAAAATTAAAATTAAAATGAAGAAATCCCAACACTCAATAATTTTTTTTTTAAATCCAATTAGAAAGTGAACAAAATACATGAACAGAGACTCACTGAAGAGGATATACAAATGGAAAATATTAATACACACATGAACAGAAGTTCAATATCTTTAATATAATCAGGGAAGTACAAATTTAAACCAAAATAAAATATAACTACATACCTATCAGAATAGCTATAATAACAAATATAGAAGAAAATAAGTAGACATTGCTGAGCTATATTTTATAGGTAGAGTTGTTGCTATTTTCTTTGTATTTATTTGGATGACTTGAACTTTTATAAAGTGTTATTTAAAAGATCATAGTCATTAATTTGAAAATAAAAATGAAGAACAAAATAAGCAATAATTCTACTATACTAACCGAGTCAGAGATCTTGAGTCCCTTATACATGATTTAGGATGGAATTGGAAATGGTAGCACATCCAGAAGAGAACAGCCAATATGACATGTTTGAGGAAACCTAAATTAAAGTATTTGGGAACAAGGATCACATCATCTTTAAATTATTTAAGGGCTTTCATATAGAAGTTAGAGTAGATATCATACGCCATGCTCTAGAAACAAGAGTCATGAGTAGAACTTACATGGTGACAGATTTCCTGATGACGAATCTGCCTCACAAAGAGTTCAAGCAGAGGCAGGAAAACCTTTATGTTAGGAATATTGTAGAAAGGATGCCTACAATTCAGAAGGAGGCTAGAATTGTGAACTGAACTGCTACAGTCTATCTTACTAGAAATCTGCTTTTCATAAAGCTTCTGACTACTTTTATCTGCAATTTTTCTTGTATTGGGGGTTTCTGGCACCTTGTGACCTATCCCTTTGTATCCGGTACCTCTGGGAGCTGCTCTCTCAAAGACAGATTTTAGGTAGCTTTGATCTGATGCTTCAAGATGGAAAATAAAAAGCAAATGTGAAGCAAGGTGCCAAAACCTCTTAATGCATTAATTATTTAAAATCTTATCTTTCCACATTATAAATCAAATAAAGGATTCGCTGCATGTCATCCTTCCACCTTTTTGAAAGTGTAACTGGAAAATTCCTAAGGCAAAAACATGGCAACTATTCATGCTAGAGTTTCCACAACTGTGTCAAATAGCACTTGGCATGTGACAGAAGACAGCCCCATGCACTGACCTTCGTCCCCTCTGGTCCTCAGCTCTCAATCTGGGGTGGTTCATTCCACTTTCTACAGCAGACCTTTCAGTCACAGCAGAAACCGTTTACTCCTTTCACTTCTTAAAGACAACGTTCAGTTAAACTGAGGGCTAGTGATAGCAACTGATATTTAAAGGAGCTGTCACTCATTTTATGCAATTTCCAAAATGTTTGAAAAATTATGTAAAGAAAGTTTATAAACAAATACACATAATGGAGCCATTCCTCTACAATAGCATTCAAAAGTGTTTTCTTTCAGGATTTGCTAAAGGTTGTTTTTCTCTCTCTCTCTCTTTTAATGCTCTATGTCTAGACATCCCAGAGAGAGTTAGGTTGGTCCATGGTTATCCAGTGTGTCATGTCTTGTTCTGTGCTACTTCTGTGCCTTGTATCCACTTCCATTAACAGATATATCATAGTGGATGTTCCTTTAGTTATAAAATACAGACAATCATTCCTGTGTCTCAGGATTATTGTGAACATTAGAAAACCTGCCAGTAAAAATCTGACAGAATGATCAGTTTTATTTTGTAGAAAAGATCCTTGTAGACCACAAGCTCCTCTAGAGCAGGATCCATGACCTGGTCACTTGCAATGAATATGAATCTGTTTCATAACTCTGAGGTACATGAAATACCATCTTATTTTGTGTTTTAAATTCAAATCAAATTTTCTTCCAAATCCTCACTAGGTGCCTGCCATCTGAGACTGTCACTGGCCCAGAATTGTTTGATAATCCCAAGATATTAGACTGTCTGGAAATGTGGGAAGTCGTCTCTGTTTTTACTCCTTTGAGCTTGTAGCTGAGATGCTTAATTTATTAACTAAATTCAAATAGTCCTAGAAAAGGCAAGAACCCTTCTGCTCACAGAATCTTTTCCCCTATGCTTCCTTTTGCTAAGGACCTTTATTCACCATGTTTCTCAAGATTAGCCACCATCTATTCTATGCTGCCTCTTCGGACATCCTTTCTCTGGTTCCTTCATCTTCTGGGAAATAGATTCAGCACATTTAGGCTCCTAGTCCACAGCCTACCCCTGTGCTTCCTTGAATCACAAGTATTTGAACCTTTTCTTAGAACATAAGAAAGCCTAGAACCCAGGACACCCCATCTCTTTTAACTTCTTGGAGCATGGGGGGTGGGTAGAGAGTAGGGGGGTAGTTGATGAGGAATCCACAGAAAAATAAAACCATGATTTTGTTTTCAGGTTATCCCACCATTCATTTTTGTATCCCCAGGGCCTAACACAGAGACCTGCAGATACTAGGCACTCATGAATATTTAATAAGAGTACAAATGAACTATAAGTAATACAGGTGAACTGTCATGAGGCATGCCAACTATAAGGTCCTAGATCACAGCTAGTCCACTGGTTTTGTTTGTTTGTTTGTTTCTTTGTTTTTGAGACAGAGTCTCACTCTGTCACCCAGGCTGGAGTGCAGTGGTGTGATCTTAGCTCACTGCAACCTCCGCCTCCTGGGCTCAAGCGATTCTCCTGCCTCAGCCACCCTAGTAGCTGGGATTACAGGCATGTACCATCATGCCCGGCTAATTTTTGTATTTTTAGTAGAGATGAGGTTTCATCATGTTGACCAGGTTGGTCTTGAACCCCTGACCTCAGGTGATCCACCCGCCTCAGCCTCCTAAAATGCTAGGATTACAGGCATGAGCCACCGCACCTGGCCTAGTCCACTTATTTAACTGAAGTTTCAGAACTTGGTAATTGTTATTAAGCATCCATGTGATAAAGCTGCTCAACTTTGGTAATAACACTGAGGTTCCCCAGTTCTAAAAGCCAAAGTAAGCCAAAATTCTCCAAGAGAAGTGACAGGATGCCCAGAATTTGGAGGCCACTGTTATCTCTTACTCAACTCTGTAATTATTAGGGAGTCAGACACATGAATGGTTGTCATGTCTGACATTCTACATTGTAAATCAATGGAATAATATAATACAACTCTTAAGTATCTGAGAGCTAAGTCTTCCAAAAAACTGCAGAAGACTCCCAATGTCATTAAAATTTTAATCATTTAGAATTCATATCTCTAGAATATATTAGGTATACCTCTGTTGTCTTAGGCAAATCACAGCAAACATAATTTAACCATTCTGGGTAATTTAATGTAATCATTACAAATATTCATTATTCCAGCACATATAAACAGTGGTGCCTTCTGGGCACTTTGGGGTAAACTGGGCTTTCTATAGGACAGGGAATGACCGCAAATGCTGGGATTTCCTAATCCCACAGGCATCTGTCTTTCATTGCTTTTGAGGGTTTTCTTCATAAATGTTTTTCTCATTTGTTTCCTGATAATGAGATACACTGCGTTTTTGGATAATAGCTGTTGTCTTTCCTGTAGAGTTTTTAATTTTTTTGCTTCTAAGTTGATAAAGCTTAGAATATGGGGAACTGAGCATCTTTTTTGATTTAAGAATAAATAAGAATGAATTGTCTCTGATTCTCATTGGGCTGATATTTTGACAACTATTTTTGGGTTCTACTGGGTTTATGGCTATGTTTAAGTAATGATGCTTCAGCTGGCTGACTACCATGTATTTACAAGGTACTGTGAATTTTTTGGAGCGATGTCATTACTGTGAACCACTTGCTTCTCATATTAGCTCTGTCATTATTTTATGTATCTTATAGATTTGAACCTGAAGTGAGGAGGTCCACATCCCCATAGTCAATGGAGGGGACTAAAAATCCTTCCCTTGCCTATGACCCTCAAGTCTGACACAGTTCCCAGCTCATTACACTCTGCAAACATTCTGGGTTATTAAAAACTAGTTGACCCCACAAGGTCTGATAATCTCACAAATGGTAAAGTGACTGATGGCATTTTTTGAGTTAGACTATTTCTTCTCATATATTTAGAATCAAATATGACACACATGTACACAGACTAGAAGGTTGGGAACTAGAAGAAATTAAGCACTGTCAAATGAGACAAAGAAAAAAAAACAGTATTTACGGATTTATAGAAGATACATAGATAGATAGATAGATAGATAGATAGATAGATAGATAGATAAAAAAGCAAATAGGAGTATGTTTATCAGTGATGACTATTATAGTTCCACTGTCAGCTGAAGTGAATATTAAATATAATTCCTAAGTAATTCATGTAAAATCATATTTTCTTAAACTTAATGATACTCTGTGGGCTTCTATACATTTTTATGAGCATGATTGCCATTTAATGGATGACAATTGTTTTTGTATTTTTTTTTACTTTTGCTATATAGGAGAAACAATATATGCAAAATTCATATTTTCATTCCAGCATTTTTTGCATTATTTTTCTAGATTGTCAGAATGTTTTCTCCCTTCTTACAACCCAAACCCTAATCACGCTTCAGGATTCAGCTGAATTTAAATAACCCACATGAAATACCTTCCATGATTCCCACAGAACTTTCTCGTCTCCCTTTTCTCCTCATTCCTCCAGTACCTCAGGCCTCACTCTCTTATTAGTCGTTTCAGGTCTAACAGCCCTTGACCTAGTTAGATGATACATTTCTCAGACTAAAGACTGGATCTTGTATTTCTAGTGTAGTTTTTCTATTTGCAGTTAGCAAAGGTCTAGTTATATAATATGTGGTCAAGTAACAACTGAATAAATATGAAAGTCAACAGATTGATAACATTAAAATTAACTAAGTTCAACCTATTTGTACATTTTAGAGATGAGAAATAGATGTCAGATTGCCTCTGTGCTGGCTATTCTTCATTTGGCCACCTCCACACACTCAGACCTCTTTTCTCCCTCTCTGTCCTGCTATGTGCCTTGTAAGGAAATCCACTCACAAGGAGACTGCAATAGTAGGCAGAATAACAGCCCCCAAAAGATGTCCATGCCCTGATTCTCAGAATGGCAAAAGCGACTTTGCAGACGTGATTAGAGTTAAGAACATTGAGTTAGAGAGATTATTCTAGATTATCTGGGTGAACCCAAGGTACTTACATGAAATCTTAAAAGTAGAGAACGTCTCCCAGCTGTGGTCAGAGAAAGAGACGTAATGATGGGAGAAGGGTCAGAAGACTCAACTCTATTGCATTACTGGCTACAAAGATAGAGGAAGGGACCATGTGTCAAGGAATGTTAAGTAGTTTCCAGAAGCTGGAAAAGCAAGGAAATGGATTCTTCTCTGGAATCATCAGAAAGGAATGCAACCCTGTTGGACACCTTGGCTATCACTATGTTGAATTTCTAGTTTACAAACATATAAGATAATAGGAAGATTTCTTCCCTGATCCATCCCTCCTTCCTTCGACCCCGTACTGTAGGCTGTACTTGTGTCCCTCATGCTTTAGCTCCCACTGGCTGAATCTTCCTCTTTCATGCATCCAGCCCTAACTAGGCTCTAATAACCCTATATTTTCTCTCTTCACCCCTTCACTCTTAGAGACACCCATGGCTAATTGCTTGTTTCTGGAAGCATCTCTATCCCTTGATTATTCACTTAATGCAGGCAACACCTCTGGTGGTAGTCACTCACTATATATCTTTTATTTTAACAGTCTCGGGTAAATTTGTTCTCTGCTAGGACCCAGAATAGGGCAGCCTTGTTTATTTAAAGTATTTTGAAAGGTTGCTAAAATTAGTTCATGTATACTTGAGAGAGGAGCATATAGCCGAAAGACAGGGGAAAGGTCGTGAGAAACCATCTGACCCCCGAAAGAAGCTTCAGAGTCTTACGACTTTTCCATTCCCATGAAGCATGTTTATGATTTTTTTTAATTCTGTGATGTCCCTGTGTCTTTATCCTCTCCACTCACACCATTCCACTACTGCTATCTGTACACAAATATTTTTTTTCTTGATGGATATTTACTCTCTGTGTTTGCAATTTCTTATGCTGAGAATCCTCTCTCACCTTTTTGTATTTAATGTTCAGGATACAAACAGATCTCTGAAAACAAGAGGATCAAAATTTCAGAATAAGCGTCACAAAGATCACCAATTTGTCCACACCAAACTATATTCCATGTTTAACATGCAGAAAATTGGCAGGTTCATGAAAGAGATTGTGAATAATAAAATGGACACATAACAGCAGAACACCTTCCTTACTAGTACAGATGCTCTAGATCATACTGTACTGCAGCCAGAAGCTGACACTCACAAACAACTATATTCTGGCCCCATCTGAGAGTTCGGACTTGCTTCTCAAACAACACCTACTTCTTCCTCACTGTGCCCATAGATCAGAGAACACAAGAATGGATGGTGTTGAGGGACCATCTCTTCCAGTGCCTTCACTTCATAACTGAGGACAGTAAAGCCCATCAGTGTGGCTACTATTAAAAAGGCTACGGAGAAAAGGGAACACTTACACGCTGTTGGAGGGAAGGTACATTAGCTCAGCCACTGTAGAAAGCAGCTTGGAGATTTCTCAAAGAACTTAAGACATAACTACCATTTGACCCAGAAATGCAATTTTTGAGTATATACCAAAAGAAAAATAAATTACTCCACAAAAAGACACATGCACTTGTATATTCATTGCAGCACTATACACCTTCACAAAAACATGGAATTAACCTAGGTGACCATCCATATTGGATTGGATAAAGAAAATGTGGTATGTATATACCACGGAATACCACACAGCCATTGAAAAAAACAAAATCATGTCCTTTGCAGCAACATGGATAGAGCTGGAGGCCATTATCCTAAGCGAATTATTGCAGAAACAGAAAACCAAATTTTGCACGTTCTCTTTCATAAGTGGGAGCTAAACTTTGGGTACTCATGGACATAAAGATGGCAACAACAGATACCGGAGCTACTGACAGGGTCAGGTTTCTTGGGCATTTAAACATGACACCATCACTTAACTGTACAAACCTGGACAAGTAAGTTTACTTCTCTGTGCCTAAGTTTTCACACATCTGTATAATGAAAGTAATAGTACTATTTATCACAACATTGTTCTGAGGATTAAATGAGATCATATCTGTAAGGTGCTTTATAACATGTGCTTATAATCAAGAAATGGATTGAGGATATCAGAATGAAAACTAAGCTTATACATTTTGATGCATGATTAATCCTTAGCAACCCTGAAGAAAAGATACTCTTCTTTGCAGATGATGAAACAGAGACTCAGAGAGTTTAATTAATTTGGCCTAAGTCACAAAGTTCTCGCTCAATGGAAAAGATTCAAATCCAGATCTACCTGATTCTAAAGTCCATGCCACTCATACTCATCCATGCTGTGACCTTTTTATTCTGAGCACGAAGTTCCTCAGCTCTTCTTACGGCCCTTCCCAATGTTCAGTCCGTGCCCCCAAGGTTCATTTTCCTTAGGTTACTGTTGACTCTTCTCTCTCCTTCATTCAAATATGCTATCTAAACTAGCACAACCACATACTCTCCAACCTTTTCTCTACCTTATTTTTATTTATACCACTTATCACTACCTGATTATCATATTATCTATTTAGTTTATTTTCCACCTTCCCCACTGAGATTGTAAACTCCACGCAAGGACTGTTGTCAAATTTTGTCCATGGCTATATCCATAGCATGTAGAATGCAGCCTAGAACATGGTAGGTGCTCAACAATCGTTTTCATGAAAAATAAATGAATGAGCAGATGAATGAAATTCTGTCCTTCTACAAGTACTGGGCAAGTGCACTCAACAAGAACACTCAACATATCTATTGCTTTCTTTTCCCAAGAAAGCACCATTTGCTAGAGCTTAAAACTCACACACCAGAGATCTCTGCTTTATTATGCTCTGCCATTTAAAATCATTTTCCATATCAAGGCATTGTACACAGAGCAGTAAAAACACTTTCTGCCACTTTTTCTTATTTCCTGGTGTGTCTTAAATCCTAATTATTATTGTCGGTTTTATATCGAACAAAACAATACTGACTTGAATTTGCCTAATGAAAACTTCCATTTCTTCCTACCACATAACTATTCAAGTTAAAATCAATACTCCCCAAAGGGCTGGGTCCCGATAAAATCATTACAAGGCATTTTTTTTTTCAATTTCTGCATGGTATTATGAAAAACAAAGTCAAATTGCCCCAATTCTTGCCTCCTGGGCTCTTAAAATTTAACACAGATAATGATGATGTAAGAAGTTATATTGGTACACAAATAACCATTTCATGGGCTGATGCTATGAGATGCAAGGAGATTTTGAGAGTGAAGTCTAGGTATGCAACAATGGACTTTCCTAGTCTAGGTTTTACTGTTTGCTAATTCTTCTACTTTGAATCCTCTTCCACCTTTTGTACTCAAATTGTATTTCTCACTGGTTGGCTTCTCAAATTCCAAACCCACTCAGGTTTGGAGATTCCAATTTCTCAGGCAGCCCACAAAGCAACAGTGCTCAGCAGAGCTTTGTGAATGTACATAAGTGGTTGCGTGTATTTTCAGGATGCTGAACATACACATGGTGAAGTTTCAAGAATGTAATATAGAGCTAGTACATCCTCAAACAAACTGTGATCCACAGCTGTTTAATAATAGGGGTTAACCTCAGTTCTCTAAGAAATGTTTACATAGTAGGTATACATCTCTACTATGCACAGGATATTCACCTAGTTGTACTAAAATATAATGTATTCTCCTGTCAGTGATAGTCATTTCTACTGTTTAAAAATTTCCAGATTTTGTATAATGATCAGGGGTTGCTTTTATAATTGCAATAATATTATTTAAAAAGAGATATATTTCCAATCCTGCATAGAGTTGACCATAATGATACCAATAACATTTTCTCCTTCAAACCCCTGAGAAAACTATCATTAGTTTGTAGTTTAACGCAATATCTGTTTTTTTGGAAATTTAACAAAACTTCCAGCCTGACCCCCAAGTTTTCATAAATATGCATATGCCCTATGGCTCCTTCTTCATCACATACCAACCCTAAGTCATCAGAATGAAGTTTTACTTGATTGAGCCTGACCTGGGTCTACAAAGTATTATGCAGAACACAAAGGAACAACTGGGAGGAAAATTCAGATTAAGCAGCTCAGCTTTGAGGATCCTGTGGCTGTTCTGCATTTAAAACCTTGGTAAAGCAGCTACTGGCAGTAATTTAAGATAATCAGGCAAAAATGGGTTGATATCTCAAAATAGCCAAGTGCATGTTTTTTAAAAAAAGTATTAAAAGTAATTGTGGTTTTTGCCATTAAAAGTAATGGCTTTTAATGGCAAAAACCACAATTACTTTTGTACCAACTAATAGTAATCCCTTGTAAATATGAAGTACCTAATCTGAGATAGCCCCTGATTCAGGGCATTGTAATGGATTATCTGTTATAGTCAGAACACTGTAAAAAAGAAATTATCTTTATTCCACGTTAAAGGTGGGTTTCAAATTCCAGAGTCATCAAGGGACTTGTCCGAGACCACACAGTCCTAAATAACAAAACTGGAATTCACACCCCTGACTGCCTTACTCCAGACTCACGTTCCTTCCTTTACACAAAGCTGGTACAGATTGGGTAATCCTGACGCTGCCAGGAAACTCAAAGGACAAGGGCCAGAAATACAGGGAGGGAAATTCATGTGTTATACAGACTTTTCTATCCAACCTGCCCCTACATTCAGCTAGGTAAATTCTTTTAGATTCAGGAACCTACTGGGGAAATGTGTAATCAGGCAGAACTAGAAAGTCCACAGGAGCCAGACACATATTTGGCAAGCAGTGTTTTGTTTCACAGGTTGATTTTTAAGAAGTTCTTTTTTCCATCATTTCCTTCTTCCCTCCCTCCGTGACTTCCTACCTCTTTTTCTCCTCTCTCTGCCTGTTAGTTTGACAACCTAAGTTAAGCTCCACTCTGGGTCATGTATGCATTATTTCTCCTCAATGTACTTGGCCTTAGAATGTATTTGAAACCAGAATGCATGGAAATCAGCTAGGGGAGAGAAAGGGGAAGAGGAGATGAAGAGAACAAACCCTACTGTGGCTCCAGGCAAACAAAATCAAGCTTCCAGAATTTAAAAAAAACAAAAACGAAACAACAACAACAACAAAAATATGTCACATTCTGTACCACATAGGTGGTGACCACTTACACACAGGCCTGAAAATGCGAACAGCTGTACCTTGCCTTCTTTTGATGTCAGTCGTTTCCTTTGTGAAATTCAGGGACAGACTCTGATTTCCAAGCCCCAAGTTTAACACTCTGTGGTTCTTACGGTGTCTCCTAGAGTTAAATGGAATATTGAATAGTAAGAGGGAAAATACACTTCAATAGAGTCATGTAACTCTAGAAAAATTTTGTAAATACACATTTTGGGTTACACATTGTTTTATTTAAGTCTAGATAACAGTGCCATTTGCATTCTAATCTTTCTAATCTCAGCTTGGTTCCTTCCTTGCTAGGAAATAGATGAAGCTCTCATTCTTTTTGGTGTTTTAATTTCCTCAGTGGTTAAGCAAGGATGACACATCTAACCTGCCTTTCAGAAGGTCTAGATGGACACTATAGCAAAACCTTTTTAGAATGTTTTGGCTTAAAAGACTTCTCTCTGAACCATATATATGTTGTTTTAATACACTATTTTCCCCAAACAGTCATCAGTAGGATTTACAAAGAAAATATATTCATACAATGGGGTTAATTTCTCTAGATCCTTGGATGATCTCAAACTGTTTGGCCTTGACTAATCAATGAATTTGAATTTTTGGCAAATACCAATCATTATGTACATGATTCAAATATTTGCCCTTTTCTGCATAGTCAAGGCAATCTAATTTTAACTAATTGTAAGAAAATAAATGTTAACATTCAACAGCATTAGAGTACTGTTTTGTTGCACTAAAATTCCTCTAGTGACATAAGATATCAAGATGCAAAAATTCCATGGAGATCCCAATGCATGATGTATAAAATCATATTGAGACTAAATGCTGAAGTTGGAAATGATCTTAAAAAGGAAATCTCATGAAAAGCCTTGATTTTATAGATGAAGAAAGGAGGAAAATAAAATTTCCTAAGCAACCACAGGTACTGTACTAAGTGCTTTACTGCACCAGTGTATTCAGTCTTCATCATCGCTCTATTACAGTTCCTTCATTTTACCTAAAAATAACCTGAAAGCCAGGGAAGTAAAATAATTTACCCATCCTCAGTGATATGATTATGATTAAACTCCAGATTCTGTATCAGAGGTCCTCGTTCAGAGATCAAGCCAAAAACCTATAAGTCTACTTGAGCCTAAATCCTATATTCAGTAGCAAAATGCCAGCAAGCTGACCAACACATTTTTCATTTTGAGAGAAACAATTCATGGCAGAAAGCTGGTACATGGACAACCAGGGAATGGTAAGACCACTTGGGTGCCTCTCTTTTAGGATGACCAATTACTGTATGTATAGAACAGGCTTTTTCCAACTACTGAGATCCAAATTGATAATAATTATGTTATACAAATAAAAGCTCAAATTTATTGAATATTTATGATATATCAAGGACTTCTAAAATGTCATTTTATACCGTCACATAATTTTTAAAGATAATTACCACCCCATTTACAGAAGATGTAACTGAAGCTTAGTTGGGTAGACAACAACAACAATAATACAAATTACTTGTATAGAATTTACAATGAGACAAGAACTAAGTCCTTGATCACATATTACTCATATGTTACACATACAACTTCTGTAATCATCACAACTACCCTATAAGGCAAGTATTAGTATTATACCCATCTACCATACGGGAAACTGATATACAGGGAGCTCTAAAATCGCACAATGAAACGGTAACAGGGCCAGCCAGGCTCTTATGCACTGCTCTACACTCAGTATGATGGAGACAGCCAGTGGACACAGAAGGATTTGAACCTAAGACTTGGACTCCGAAGCCCATATTCTTTCCAGGTCTTCATGTTTCTCAACCCTGTCTGCTCTTTAGAATAATATGGGAAACATTTGGGAAGTAGGATTTCCATTAAAGCAGTTGTCCCCAACCTTTTTGGCACCAGGGACTGGTTTCATAGAAGACAATTTTTCCACAGACCATGAAAAAGTTGCGGGGTTGGGGGATGGTTTTGGAATTATTCAAGTGCATTACATTTACTGTGCACTTTATTTATATTTTCATAACATTGCAATATATAATGAAATAATTATAAACTCACCATAATGTAGAATAAGTGGGAGCTCTGAGCTTGTTTTCCTGCAACTAAATGGTCCCATCTGGGGGTGATGGGAGATGGTGACAGGTCATCAGGCATTAGATTCTCATAAGGAGCCCACAACCTTGATCCCTTGCATGTGCAGTTCACAATAGGGTCCATGCTCCTACAAGACTCTAATGCCACATCTTACCTGACAAGAGGCAGAGCTCAGGCAGTAATGCGGACAATGGGGAGTGGCTGTAAATACAGATGAATCTTCGCTAGCTCCTTGACCTCTGCTTATCTTCTGCTATGTCGACACGTACCTGGTCTGTGGCCCGGTAACAGTCCATGGCCTGTGGCTTAAGGATCCCTATATTGAAGAATGTGATCATTTTCTCATGTATGCAAACTGAAGGAGGTTTCAGTTGAGTTGCATATTTATTCCTAAGTGTCAATGAATCCTAAAAGAGGAGAGGAGTACCTTCCCTGTGTGAAATGGAATTTTTCATCTTGATTCTTCAGATGACTTGTCGGCCACTCTGAGGCAGGCTCTAGACCCATTTCCACTGGTCCCAGCCTAAGCATGGCTGCCAGCAAACTCAGGCCAGAAAATCTACATGGGTTCTGCAAAAATGCCTTTGTGACCTAGATTATTTTTTTGTCTAAATATCCCTTAACTTTTCACTTTGACAATCATGTATTGAAATTCAACTATGGGCAAAATACTGTGCCAGGCAGTCTTGGGAACACAGATTCCTTGGTCCCAAGGAAAGCACAATCTATTGGAGAAAATATAAATATTGGCAGCTAAATATAATTCCTATTATAGTACCAAGGAGCCCTTTTGGCTCTGCATCTAAGTTTAAGTTTCTGCTATCTGTGAGAAAGTTAGAATGGGTTCAGGCATACTCTAGGGGGGCAGGGGGTCAAATCAAGGCACATGAAGGTGAAATATGGGGCCTTACAATGTGTTTCACTTTCATAAATGAGTTTGGGCAACTCCGTGTGCTTTTAGTGTACCCTGGAGGATTAGGTAGATCATTATTGTTGTTGTTGCTATTTTATTCTCCAATGACAAGTTTACAGCATCTTCTCTTCAGTGGTTTGTGTCCCTGAGAGCAAAATAAACTCAACATTTTCTTCCTGCAACCTCTCATGAATATTAATGATGTCTTTATTTATTGTTTGGTAAAATATGACAAAAATAAAAATGCACTACAGCGAAAAAGAACATGTATATACCAAAAATATCGAGCTACTGTCAGAATACTTGTGTCATCATCATTATCAATAAATGCACACTTGACAAGGATGCTCCACACACTGTACCATCCCACACTTCCCTGTAACCACTGACCTTTCTTAAAGCGTGCTGCTAGTTCTTTGGTTGCTACTTGTGGAACTCCCATTAATTTTAAAGTTGCACAGTTTTGTTGTGCTTAAGTTACAAACACGGAGTTCAGTGACAATGGGCCAAAGAGATTCGTAACAGCAGTCTTCCAGAAACAGACTTTCAGGGCCTCAGAAGCTTCCCTCAAAGATTTTTGTACTCAGAGGCTCAAATATATAAAACAAACAATTAAAATGGTCATAGTTAAAAGGGGGTGTAGAGTCCTACCTATACAGACCTACTCTCACACCCTAAAGCAGTCCAAAGCAACTTTGCAGAGCCCTTTGAATTCTACACATCACACTTGCAAAGCCACTGATCCAATCCATTTCATAGATGAAGACCCAGCCTACCAAGCCAATTCAAGTAGCTAAGGCCACTGAGTTAGAGGCAGAGTTGAAACTAACACTCCTATCCCTTCAGTCATAGTCCAGGGATCACTGTACACTACTTCTTGCCTCTCTACATAGTGCAATTTGAGAGAAGAATAAGTGAAAAAAATTAGCAGAAGCATTTATCACGGCAGTCTCATTTCCAATGTGGCAAAAATAGAACTCCTCTGGGGTTTGTCAGACAATCCTAAAATCACAGTGTGATCATTTAAGTGGAATAAATATTGCATATTGGACCAATAAAGTAAAATGGCCAGCCTCAAGATGTCTTATCCATGTTCTTAGAACTGTAATAGAACTTATAAAAGTCCTTATATGGAATTTCATTAGTTCTGGCAGTCCAAAATAAGTATGACCACAGTGAGAACTTGACCAGGATTCTGTATAGTACCGTTAGACTTATTTCTAGTTCAACCTTATTCCTATTGGTGGTGCTAATTTTACCGAATGCCATTGAATAACTCTGATAAACCTTGTTCAAGAACACAAAATTCTAAAAGTGGGTGATAGTCTTGTTGTGTATGTGTCCATTTGATTCAATAGAACATAAGCATTATCCAGCAGGAGGATGCAATGTCATTATCACTTGTCTGCAACCCAGGCCTAAACAAATCACTTCAGAAATTACATGACAAATTAAGCTTCAGAGAGCCTTAGAGGCTATACATAGAATTAGTGATTTGAACTATATCTTGAATCCCCGTCCAGTGCTATTTGCCCAAGTTGCTTGATAATCTATGTCCTTCCCCTTCCTAAAAGAAATGTTAGCTGATATCCAAGATAGGCAAATAATTCCTCAGCATTTTCTTATTCCCTTTTATAGAAAGTAATTGACCCTTAGCCTAACCACACCTATAGTTGAATTTTCTCCATATAAGATGCACTCAACCAATTATTCTTTCTGATAACCTCTAGCAACAGTACGATTCATCTGAAGACAGTCAGAATTATTTACTCATGATTTTATTCATTCTTTATGTTAGCAGGTTAATAAAAAACCCCTCTTACACAGTATGGTAGAAGAAAATAAACTGATAATATACATCCCCATTGTTACCATTTTAAAACTGCTGTATCAATTTAGGACTTGGTTTTTAATTGCATTATTACTGATACTGGTTACACAAAATGCCATGAGTCATAATATTAAATACTTAGAATTCCATTATATTAGACTCTGGAAAAATATGGCGACATGGGGCTAGAGAGAACACTACATGAATCCTCTTTCTTCTGGCCAGACTAAACATGCCCAGTAGGTGTGATCCATTTATCAAGCTATCCAGGAAAGGGGAGATCTTGTTCTTCGATAATCAATTCCCAGACATTATAGAAAATGGCAGATTAAAAGACTCTAAGAACATGATCCTCCCTGAAAATAACTTTAAAAATCTGGCCAAAACTATCGGAATCAACCTTTTCAGAACTCTGGAATCTAACCAAAAGATTGATGCAATCCAGGTAACATTTTTAACACAAGCATGCAAACTAAAAACGGGCTAACTCTCTGTAAGAAGCATTAATTTGTGTTTTGATTTACCCTAGTCCTATCCCTTGCTACCCAGCTCAACAGCAGCCTTGAAAATAACAGTCATCATTCCAGGTACCACTATCTGAGGGAGCAGAATGTAACAAAGTAACAAAGAATTCTTATGTAGTAATGATTCCCTGGAAGACCTACTCAAAAGGCCAGTATTTATCCAACCTGACCGGGAAATTGCCTAGTACTAAAGCTGTTACCCAAGGGAACATTGTCAAAAGCATTTACAAGCATAAATCCTAAGGAAAAAGAACAAATCTGGAGGTATCACATTACTTGACTTCAAATTATACTACAAAGTTATAGTAACCAAAACAGCATGGTACTGGCATAAAGGTAGATACACAGATCAATGGAACAGAATAGAGAGTTCAGAAATAAAAACAAATACTTACAACAAAGCTTGGAGAAAGAACACCCAATTCAATAAATGGTGCCGGGAAAATTGAATAGCCACATGTAGAAGAATGAAACTGGTTTCTGATCTCTCACCATCTATAAAACTCAACTGAAGATGGATCAAAGACTTAAATCTAAGACCCAAAAGCATAAAAATTTTAGCATAAAACCTAGGGAAAGCACTTCTGGACACTGGCCTAGGCAAAGAGTTTATTACTAAGACCCCAAAAGCAAATATGACATGATAAAAAAATTAACGGGACCTAATTAAACTAAAAAGCTACATAATAAAATCATCAGAATAAACAGACAACTCACAAAATGTGAGGAAATATTTGCAAATTATGTATCTGACAAAGGACTAATATCCAGAATCTACAAGAAACTCAAATAAGTCAGCAAGAAAAAAACAATCCCATAAAAAGTGTGCAAATTACATGAATAGCCATTTTGAAAAGATACACAAATGGCTAACAAACATGAGAAAACATGTACAACATCACTAATCAGGGAAATGCAATTAAAACCACAATGAGACACCACCTTATCCTAGTCAGAATGGTCATTATTAAAAAGTCAAAAAACAGTAGATGTTGGGTGGATGTGGTGAAAAGGGAACACGTACACATTGCTGGTGGGAATGTAAATTAGTCTGATCTCTATGGAAAACAGTTTAGAGTTTTCTCAAAGAACTAAAAGTAGATCTGTCATTCAATTCGTCAATCCCACTACTGGGTATCTACCCAAAGGAAAATAAGTCATTATATCAAAAATGCACCTGCACATGAATGTTTATGTCAGCACAATTCACAATTGCAAAGATATGGAGCCAACCTAAGTGTCCATCAACTGATGAGTGGATAAATAAAATGTGATAATATATATACCATGGAATACTAATCAGCCACAAACAGAATGAACTAATGTCTTTTGCAGCGACTTGGATGGAGCTGGAGGCCATTATTCCAAGTGAAGTAATTCAGGAATGAACAATCAAATACTGTATGTTCTCACTTATAAGTCAGAGCTAAGCTATGGGTATGCAAAGTCATACAGAGTGGTATAATGGACGTTGGAGACTCAGGAGGGTAAGGGTGAAAGAGGACTGAGGAAAGAAAAGATTACACATTGAGTACAATGTACACTGTTCAAGCAGCAAGTATACTAGAATCTCAGGCTTCACCACTACACAATTCATCCATGTAACCAAAAATCACGTGTATCCCAAAAGCTACTGAAACATTGTATGTTGTAATAATATATATACTTATATGTATATATAACATTTACAAGCATAAATGCATTAGCCTCTGTCTCAGACTTTACATCCTGGTTTCACAGAGCCTAGAAGTCTGCCAGAGGTGATTGCTTTGGGTCTTCTTAGGTCTTTCCTGAGCTTGTGAACAGTCTTGGGACTGCGTTTGACCATGGAGATCCCAGAAATATGTCAGACATTTTCAAAACTCTTCTTCTCAAAACATCTCATTCCCAGCCTTTCCTCCCAAGAGTTTTGGTTGGTATATTGTTTGTCCCAACTGTTATCCATTTTCTCAGGCAGCAGACACTAGAAAAGGCCTAGAAACTTTCCCTGCAAGATCAGGGACACAGCAAGAATTTCCTCTCTCACCACTTATATTCAACATTGTACTGGAGTTCCTAGCTAACGCAATAAGATAAGAAAAGGAAATAAAATCCAGGCAGATTGAAAAAGAAGAGGTAAAAGTATCTGTCTGTGAATGACTTTATCTTATATATACAGACAATCCCCAAAACTCCATAAAGTTGTTAAAGCTAAAAAAATAAATAAATTTTAGTTGTTAAAGCTAAAAAAATAAATAAATAAAGTTGTAGGATACAAAATCAACATATGAAATCAGCTGCTTTTCTATAAGCTAACAACAAATTACTTGAAAAGCAAATTAAGAAAATGATCCCATTTACAATAGTATCAAAAAGAATAAAACATTCAGGAACAAATTTAACTAATGAAGTAAAAGATTTAAATACTGAAAATTACAAAAAAAGTTGTAGAAATAAATTAAAGAAATGGAAAGACATCCCACATTCATACACACTGGAAGACTCAATATCATTAAGATGGCCTCACTCTCCAAATTGACAGATACCATGCAATCATTATTGAAATGCTAATTGCTGGTTTGCATAAACTGACAATCTAATTCTAAAATTCATACGAAAATTCAAAAGATCCCAAATAGCTAAAATGATCTTGAAAAGAAAGAATAAGTTTAAATGACTTATATTTCTTGATTTCAAAACTTATTGCGAAAGTACAGTAATCAAAATACTGTGATACAGGCATAAAAATAGACACAGAGATCAGTGGAATAGAGCCCAAAAGTAAACCCATGCCTATGATCAACTGATTTTCAATGAAATACGTCAAGACCATTTAACTGAGAAAGAATAATCTTTTCAACAAATGGTGGTGGAACAACTGGATATTCACATGCAAAACTTTGAATTTGGACCCCAGCCTCAAACATACACAAAAATTAACTCAAAATTGATTAATTACCTAAATGCAAAAGCTGAGAGCATAATAAAATTCTTAGAAGGAAATTCAGGTAGAAATATTTATGACATTAGATCAAGCAATGGTTTCTTAAATATGACACCAAACGTACAAGCAGCAAACAAAAACATTACCGAATTTAACTTCATGATAATTAACTTGTGTGTGTGTGTGTCCAAGAACACTATAAAAGTAAAAAGACAACCCACATAATGGAAGAAAATATCTGCACTTCATATATCTGATAATGGTCTAGTATCCAAAATATATAAATAGCCCTTACAGCTCAACAATAATCATACTAAAAACCTAATTTAAAAATGTGCAAAGAATTTGAACAGTCATTTTTTCAAACAAAGTATATGAATGGAAAATAAGCACATGAAAAGTTGTTCAATCTTCAAGTCAGCAATAATGTGAAAAAAATAAATATAAAAAAATGCTCAAAATGATTATTCATTAGAGTAATGCCAATTAAAGCCATAATGAAACACCATTTTATATTCACTAGCTTGGCTGTAATAAAACACACACACACACACACACACACACACACACAACCCATAGAATAACAAGTGCTAGAGAAGATGTGGAGAAATTCTAGGCCTCATACCTTGCTGATGGGAATGGTAACTGCTACGGCTACTGTCGAAAACACTTTGACGGTTCCTCAAAAATTTCAACATGGAGTTACCATATGACCCAGCAATTCCACTCCCAGGTATATAAAAACCAAGATAACCATTCACACAAAAAATTCACCACAAATGTTTATTACAGCACCATTCATTGTTGCCAAATGGCGGAAACAACCTAAATGTTTATTGACTGATGAATGAACAATATGTGGCATATCCTTACGGTGGAATATTATGCTGTCATACGAGAGACTGAAGTATTGATCATGCTGCAATATGGAAAAACTTTCAAAACACCATGTTAATTGAAAGTAGCCAGACACCAAAGACTACATATTCTATGATTCCATTTAAATAAAATCTCCAAAAAAGGAAACTCTCTAGAGACACTAAGTAGATTAGTGGTTTACAGGGGCTGAAAGGAGAAGGAAATTGACTACTCACAGGTATGGGAGTTATTTGGGGGTGATGGGAATGTTCTGGAATTAGACAGTGGTGATGTTCACACAATATTTTGAATGTACTAAAAACCACTGAATTATTCATACTTTAAAATGGTTAAAATGATAAATTTTATGTTATGTGAATTTTATGTTAAAAGAAAGAATCAATTTTCAAAGAGAGCTTACAATTTCTGTTTAGCCTATGGATTACCCTCGGAAGATTTTTTGAAACAATGAAAGCAGGGTAAGAATTAGAAAATATTTCTTCTCCTAATTGCCATCTCCTGAAGGGATAAACTGCTGGGGCACAGTTTTATGTAATAAGAAATAGAAGAATTGTCCTATGTAAGAAACAAAAGTAATTATGAATTAGATATATAGAATCTTAGTAAATGGCCAATTCTGGAAAGTAGAAGCAACAAATTTCATTTCCTCAAATATGTGTGTGTATTTAAAAAGCATCCCTGCCTCGAAAGAGTGGGAGTAATGGCGATGAAAAGTGGATTTTAGTGAAGGCAATGCATACATCAAATGGGGCGTGCTCTTTGGGTAGTGGCCTGCAGGAATAGCAAGTAATAGCAGAGATCTGAAAGATTAAGAAAGAGGAATGGATGAAGAGACAACTGTTTAGAAGCTAAAGAATCAAGAAAGTAGATATGAAAAGCTGGTCAGAGCAACCGTTTAGGTGTGTTGAAAATAAAATTTTAGGATCAGTCAAGACAATGCTAGTCCAGGCTCATTTGTGTGAGTGAGAGAGAGGATGAGAGAACTGCCTGTTGAAGGATTTCAATGGCTAAACTCAACATTCAAACCAAATAAAATAGAAAAAGAGAAGGGAGAAAAGAGGAAAGCAGAGGAGGAAGGGAACAAGGGAGACGAAGATGAGGAGGAAGAGGGGAGTAGGAAACGAATGGCCAGACCTTTCCTTTTCAACATACTACTTGGCAAAAGTGAAAAAACAAGGCCTTAGATTGTGAAGACAAAGACAAACGGGAGGAAAGGGGTAAAAAGTAAAACAAAGGAAAGTCCTGTTAAAGTCTCACTAGTGACTAAGATTTATTTGTATCAAGTTCATTTCAGCAGTGTGATCATTACCTACACATCCATTATCTGTATTTTATATATAAAAACATAGGGAACCATTGGTTTTCCCAGTGGTTCTTTAAGAGTGCATCAGAACCACCTGTAGGGCTTGTTAAAACCTAGATTGTCGGCCTCACCTCTAGTGTTTCTCAGGCAGTTTCTCATCCCTTTCTCAGGAATGTGGCCTAAGAACATGCATATCTTACAAGTTATCAGGTGTGGCTGACAGTTGCTGGCCAAGGGACTGATGACACTTGGAGAACCACTGACTTAGAAAGCAGAGTATAAAGGAAGAAATCCTGGTGACCTGTGACTTCAATGTCTATCGAAGGATGGATGAGACAAAGAAGGCAGAGTAAGAGTCAGCTGTTTATAGGGCACCTACTACTTGTGTTAGGTACTGGGGATGGGAGACAGAAGGAAACACAGGCAAATCGTTACTCTGACAGAACTGACACTATAGTGATGTTTATGCATTTATATGTCAGTTATTGGTGGCGCTTTCTTGTTTGAATTCTACATGCTAATTTTTCTTCTATGTAACCATGGAAATCTAGCATTCATGAAAAGTATTTGTATATTCAAGATACACAATTTTACATAGATTATATTCTGTATAAGGAAAATAAAACTTATGTTACAATAAATTTTATTAAATGAGAGTGTGAGGATTACACAGGCAAAAGCTGGAGCAGATTAATTAAAAATCCTGGCAGACCTGTGCTTCATAGGTTAAGATAAAAGTTTTGGAGATTGCTTAATCCTCAAATACTCTTTACCACAAAGAAGAATTTTTCTGAGAGAGGCCTGAAGTAAAAACACTTCCAAGAGAGTTGCCAACATTGGCAAATAAAAATAAAACTTCAGTTAAATTTGAATTTCAGATAATAAACAACGAATTTTAATACAATAAAGTTGCATGCACTATTTGGAACAGGTTTATACTAAAAAGCTTTTCACCATTTATCTGAAATTCAAATTTAACTGAGTGGTCTATATTTTATCTGGCAACCCTAACCAAAGCAGACTTTGACCAAACATTCATTCGATGAACATTTAATATGTTGTCCGTCTTCTAGAGAAGACAAAAGCATAGAACATATTCTGTCCCACACATAATAAAGAATAAAGGATAGTCAAACTGCAAAGGTTTTAAGAATGCAGTGGAGAAGGAGACCAATATGACTGTAATTGTCAAGGAACGGGAGCTTCATCATTCAGCAAATATGACTTCACCTAGTCCTGCAGACCTCTTGGGATTTGATTAGACAAAAGCCAGTACCAAAGGTATGCAGAAGAAGTGAACAGCATGCATATAAAGTGTAGAGTCTGGACCAATGACAGCAGACAAACGGGAAATAAAGGAGATCAGCTGTGACAGACTGAGCCAGTATCTGCACACCAGCACACCCTCACAACCTGCATAGCACAAGGCATCTTGGGGCACAATTACTGACCCTTGTCAAATTTCAGTATGTATCCATGACCATAAGCTGCATCCCCCTTTCTTTTTCAGCATCATTAAGACCACATGGAGAGACCTGAAAGCACAACACACCACAGGGCACCTAGATATTCTGAACCCCTAAGACAAAGAAATAGCATCTCATGCTTGGTGTGTTTTTGATTAGAAAATAAATAGATCTTTAGTCCTATAGCCATGAAAAAGATACCTGGGAATTTGTATCTATGGAGAAAGAAAAAGGCAGCAGCTGGAAGAAGTCAACTCTTTATCTGATTCCAGTTTGAAATGAAGGTTCTGTACATCCTGTATCCCCAAAGCAGTAGCATAGAGCCTCATGTTGAAGTCAGTAGACCCAAGTCTAATCTCTTTAGTATGCTCTCAGTAAGACAGTATGTGAGCTTCAGTTTCCTAGGTGTAAAGTAACAGTCTGGGATTATATGATCTCTCAGGGCCTTTCCCATTTAAAATTCAGTGATTAATTGAATAAATCATTCACTCATTAAATACTGAGAGCTGCCATATGCAAGGCAATTTTCTAGAAGCTGTGATGGATACAGAGAGAATAATTTATTCATGGTCATTTATTTGTTGCTAGGTGGAACCTCATCCTTACGTACAGGGACCCACTTTCGCACTCCATAGAGGGCTAGTCTCTGGCTGAGTGAACTCAGACTGCCAGGATTTGTTACAGCCAGTCGCCTGCCTCTCTTCTATATTTATTTTACTCTCTTTTCCAAGTCCCCTTAAGGAAACTCCACTTGTCTGCAATTCCCTAGGGCATTCTGGTCTCAGCCTTCCAGGGTGACAATTAATTCATCTGATAAACTCAAATATGTCAAAGCCCTAAACAAAAAAGGAGGAGGCTACATCTGAGTTACCTGCAATGTAAGAGTGAACATCAGTTATTTTTTCTCTACATATGAGTGACTTCAACTAGGAACTGACTGAGATTTAACAAATAAAAGAGATAAATAAATAAACATTTACCAAGGCTTATTGGTTCTGGGACAGAGCTATCATGTATCATCTTATTTGATCTGTGCAACCATCTTCCAACAATAGTTTATTAAGTCCTCATAGATTAACCCAAGGAAAGAAATAAGCAGTAAACTTGCCCCGGGTCAAAAGTACCAGTGCCAGGAGTAATCTAGATTTGTCTTCATACAAAACCAATGTTCTTCCTGGTAAAGCGGCTGATCTACAGGCATGGTTCCAGGCTGCCGGTATGACTCAATCACTTGTATGACGTATCCATCAATAACAGTTAAAGTAACAAAAGGTTTTATACATATGTGTGTGTGTGTGTGTGTGTGTGTGTGTGTATGAATTCTTATATATATAAAACACATAATGTATGGATTCAATTTCTTTTAATAATGCCAGTTTCAGTGACTTCATTTCAACATGCTTTCTTATTCACACAACATGATATATCATTAGAATTATAGTAGAAAAGAAGGTTGCAAAGTACTGAAGGGCTACAAGGTGGATGTAGCCTTGTCAGGTGGGCCTATTTCAGTCCTGAAATTGCACCTTGAGTGCAGATATCTACCTTTTACACATACACTGCTGACCTCACATTTTTAGAAGAAGATATATGCATGCGTGTGTGTGTGTGTGTGTGTGTGTGTGCGAGAGAGAGAGAGAGAGAGAGAAAGAGGAGAGAGAGAGGAAGAAAGAAAGAAAAAAAAAGAAAACAAGAAAAGAAAGAAAAGGAAGGAAGGAAGAAGGGAAGGAGAAGGGAAGGGAAGAAGGGGGAGAGAGAGACAGAGAGAAAGAGAGAGAGAGAAAGAGAGAGAAAGAAAAGAAAAGGAAGGAAGGAAGGAAGGAAGGAAGGAAGGAAGGAGAGACAGAGAGAGAGAAAGAAAGAAAGAAAGAAAGAAAGAAAGAAAGAAAGAAAGAAAGAAAGAAAGAAAGAAAGGGAAAGAAAGATGTAAGGTAGAAGAGAAGAGAAAGGAAAGGAAGGGAAAAGGAAGAGACAGATCACAAATCAGAGCAACCCAGAAACGGCTCTCCAATAACCATAAGGAGTTAATCTGGACAACCATGACTTTAAAGCAACTAAGCTTTTAACAACTTGTACAACAAAAGTAGGAGCTTTTCTAAGCTGTGTTATTTTATGTGTAGCTGTTTCTTTGATATTTTTATGGCTCAGAGTCAATGCAATAATCATATTGCACTTTTATAACACAATGATGCCCTGATGATAATCATGTGTTCAAGCATGTATGCCTCCACCCTAACGAGCTCCTGATCACTTTACTTTTTGTGGTCTTTGGCATTTTAACAAATGAGTCCTATTACACCTTTGACCGGCAGGAGGAGCTTGGAGGAAAATCTTGTTTGGGAATAGGACACATATTGAACCAATAGGCTTACCAAGTTGAAAATTCAGAATGAATAACATGATTGAGCCATGAAGGACAATTAGAAAATGAAGCAGTGAAAGAAGCTGGCATAATATCTGATGTGAATCAAAGCAGAGATGTGGAATGAGATGAAGGAATGGGTTCTGGGGATGTAGAGACAGGGAGACTCCAGGGCAAAGTCTATGGCTGAAGAGCCAGACCCTGCTCATCTTGTTCTTCTTGTGGCTTCTTTGCAAGCAGGCATGTGCCTTGATTGTTTCTGACAGTATTTACTATTCACAGGTTCTTTGATCCTCCCCTGCTATCTTATCAGTGATTGGTACCTTCCAATCAGTGTCTATACAGAAATTCGTCTTGGTCCTTGACTCATCCACTGCAGCTATGGATTTGAAAAGCAGAAAGATAGTAGATAGAATTGTAAATTTAAAAGGAATGAAAAGGCTCCGCATGCATGCCTATTGATAACAAAATATTGGACTTTGGGTCTGTGACCTCTATGGCATCTACTGTCACTACTCAGATACCTTCTTGGTTTATGTCTGGGTTTATGTTTTAGATGGGGAGACGGCTAAATCTGCATAGATAATTGCATTAGTTTTCTAGGTCTTCCATAACAAAGTACCACAAACTGGATGGCTTACACAACAGAAATTTATTGTCTCACAGTTATAGAGGCTAGAAATCTGAGATCAAGATGTTGGCAAGGCAGTTCCTTCTCAGGTCTGTGAAGGGAAACTCTGTTCCATGATATTTTCCTAGCTTCTGGTGGTTTGCTGGAAATTTTTGACATTCCTCAAATTGAAGATGCATCACCTTAATAGCTACCTTTATTTTCATATGTGTGTTTCTATATCCAAATTGTCTTCTTTTATAAAGATGTGGTTATATTGGATTACGCTCCATCCCAATGACCTCATCTTAACTTGGTCATCTGTAAAGTCTCTGTTTCTAAACAAGATCATGGTCACAAGTTCTGGGGATTAGGACTTCAACGTCTTTTAGAGAGACACATTTCAATTCATATAGCAACATTACTGTGTTACTATATGTGTGTATGTCTGTGTGTATATTCTGGAAAGAACATACCTAATAAAGTATTGTTATACCAAACAGTCAAAGAATTCTTAAAACTCAACAAGAAGCCTGGGTGCGGTGGCTCATGCCTGTAATCCCAGCACTTTGGGAGACCAAGGTGGGCGGATCACCTGAGGTCAGGAGTTCAAGACCAGCCTGACCCACATGGAGAAACCCCATCTCTACTAAAAAAATACAAAATTAGCTGGGCTTGGTGGCGCATGCCTATAATCCCAGCTACTTGGGAAGGCTGAGGCAGAAGAATCGCTTGAACCTGGGAGGTGGAGGTTGCGGTGAGCCAAGACCGTGCCATTGCACTCCAGCCTGGGCAACCAGAACAAAACTCCGTCTAAAAAAAAAACTCAACAAGACAAAATCACCAGATTAAAAAATGGGCCAATGACCTCAACAGACACCTCACCAAGAATGATATATGGAAGGCAAATAAGCATATGGATAGATGCTCCACATCATGTATCATCAGGGAACATAAATTTAAACAGCAATGGGATCCCACAACACTTACTAGAATGACTAAAATCTGGAACGCTGACAACACCAAATGCTGGTGAGAATGTAGAGCAACAGGAACTCTCATTCACTGGTGTGAACACAAAACGATACAGCCACCTTGAAGACAGTTTGGCAGTTTCCGACAAAACTTAACATACTCTTACCATATGGTAAGAGGCACATGGAGGGGGCAGAGTGTATACGAAACAGCTTTGTGCCTTCTTCCTCGAGTCTCCAGAGTTGGTGACATTCCCAGTGATAAAGGGCAGATCTATCAAATCTGAGGAGACCATAAAACTGAGGGTTGATGTTCTACTCTGCTCAAGATTGGGAAATGCCAGGGGCTCCCCAGGGTGTAACAGGGAGGAAAAAAGTGGGTATTCATGACCTCAGATATCAGAACAAGGATCTGCTGCCATTACACAAACAAAGCAGGGTTCCCTCTGCCATTCTCATGTCTTCATTGAGCAGTAAGAAACGAGAGGGAACAACCAAGTAGAAGTTAGGGAAGGTAAAACGATTGGTTTAGAGTGACAGGAAGTAGAAGATCAAGATGGGAGTAACGAAGAATAAAAGAGCAAATTTGAGATGAGTTGTGGATGTTAATAGGTTCCAGGCTTCTACTTACAGTTCAACTGAATAACTGTCATTGATGTGAAGAACTTTCTTTCATAGTCATTTATTCAACAAATATTTATTGAGCATCTACTGTGTGACAAGAATTTTGGTGACTTGGAATGAAATGAGGTATAAGGTATAGTTTTCTTTTGAGGCAACAGTGCTGAGTGGTTGCTAGGGTTTTGAAGTTAAAGAGATCTGAGATAGGCCGGGCGCAGTGGCTCACGCCTGTAATCCCAGCACTTTGGGAGGCCGAGGCGGGCGGATCATGAGGTCAGGAGATTGAGACCATCCTGGCCAACACAGTGAAACCCCGTTTCTATTAAAAATACAAAAAAAAAAAAAAAATAGCTGGGCGTGGCGGCAGGCTCCTGTAGTCCCAGCTACCCGGGAGGCTGAGGCAGGAGAATGGTGTGAACCTGGGAGGTGGAGCTGGAAGTGAGCCGAGATCACGCCACTGCACTCCAACCTGGGCCACAGAGTGAGACTCCATCTCAAAAAAAAAAAAAAAAAAAAGAGATCTGAGATAAAACGTCATTTTCACAGTCTGCACTTCAGTATCCCTATATGTAAAATGGAGACAAGAATAGTATAATACTTATCTCACTGGGTTATTGTTAACATTAAGTTAGCTATTATATGAAGAGTACTTAACATAGTGCCAGGCAAACGTTAAGTGCCCGATGGGTGCAATTACCATTATTATGATTATATCCATAGCACAGAGGATAGAAAAAAATCAACACCAATGGTAAAAAGTGTAAGAATGGATTCACCAAAGACGTAACGTTCAACTTGGTCTTTGAAGTCAGAGTCAGGAAGAGTGAAAACAATGTAAATTTAATAGCAAATAGTATTTCATCTTTTCTTCTATTAACACTGAAGTTGTCCTGAATTAAAATGCTTTGGCATTTTAATCACAACCATATAGCAAACATTAAAAAAAGAATCTGCAGTTATTGCTAAGATTCACAAATTATAATACACATTATTTCAAAAGATAAAGCAGAAGCATAGAGTAAGAGAATGTAACCAAAGAAATAAAAAGAGAAGTTCAAATAAATGTATGTACCATTTATAAATCCAAGAATTACATTTTGCAGGACAATATCTCTTCCCAAGTCCTCTACAGTTTTACGGACCAGACCAAATTTGAGCTTCACGATAAAGTTAGTGATGACCAAAGCCGGCAAGACAGGGGCACATGATCGACTTATCGACTGCTAAAGTTCATGCACAGGAAGCTGATTTTAAGTCTCCTCTTCAAAGCTGAAGGCTAACTTGGAGCCAGCTGACGTAAGATGACAACACGCAAGCTTGATGTCGGAAAACTGGCCATGTGAAGCACAGTTCAAAATGCTGACTTCAATTAAAAAAAAAAAATCCTTAAAAGGTACCGCCACAGGTGACAAAAAATAAAAATCAAAGGGAGAAAACGTGAAGAGAACTCAAACTTCAGGAAGACCCGTAAAAAGCTTTCAGAAAAAAAGACACTATAAATCTCTTCGACAGAAAAGTTACAGGTTTAAAACAGAGAAAACTGATGAAAAGTAGAAAATACTCCCCAAAGAGTAATTGTTTTAGTAAGATTTTTGAATACATATACCTAAAATTGCATATATTATTAACATAGATTGATAAGTTTTGGCACTGATAGGACCAGAAAAATCAAAGAAGATTGTCACGATCCTTGTGAAGATTTTGTAAATATCTGCAAAAAAACAAAATCTTCAGGGAGAATAGTCAGCACTATGGTGTATCTTTCCAAAGGCTAAATGTGTTAACTCTGGCTCTGCCTCTCAGGAGTATGAGATGGAACCTGGGATCATGGCCCAGTCAGTAAGCAGCCAACACTATGCCCATGGTCCTTAGTGGGTCTAATGATGAATAAAATATGAATGCTGTCCTTAAGTTTCCTTCAGTGTGGTTTTTTAGTCACTAAATCTGTTGACAAAGCAAACCCTTCTTGCCCCGGCTTACATTTGCATCTCATTTATTCATCCAATAAGCATAATTGAGCTCCGGGTATTAGGACCTGAGAATACTAAAATAAATAAAAGGAAAATGTCACTCTCAAAGAGCACAGTTAATGGAAGAGACTGGGCATTTGTAATAGCACAATTGCGGTCATCTCCAGTTCTGCATGGCTAATTAGTAGGGAACCAGAGATAAATAATAAAAAGATGTGTGTGACTATCCTGACAGGACTAAATCACATTTCCATTGACAAATGCAGAAAAGCTGAGAGATTTTTCTTGGGTGGAAGATGGATATTGTACCTTCTTGATGGTACAAAATCACTGTTTTGTTTTGGTGTGATTGCCTGTAGTCAAATATAACACAGAGGATTTATGAAATAGGATTCAGGACATTGGGAGACAATTTCAACCAGGGGCTATGAAGGGAAAAGTGGTGGATGGCAAGAGTAGTGAACCTAAGAAAAAGATTGGTGGTATCTGGAAAGAAAACAGGTTAGGAGAAAAAATAAGGGGCAAAGAAGGTCTGAGAAGCACAAGTCCTGTACCCAGTGGGACTCAGGAAGCAACAGTCCCTTTCTGACCAGATAGCTCCAAGACTGCTTGCTCCATTGCTGGACATCTCATATGATGGGTCCTTTCTGCAGGATGTCTATTCCTAAGTTTATTTTGTGAAAGACCAGTCCCATAAAATCCTAATCCACAAACATAAAAAATGGATTCCCAGGTCAAATAGACTGGGAACTTGTGTATCAGTCACGGCCCTGCAGAATTATAATACACTCAGTTGGTTCAGGAGTTCTTAATCACTTGCGTGTGTGTGTGCGTGCGCGTGCATATGCGTGTGTGCATGCGCGTGTATGTGTACATGCATGTGCGTGTGTGGGTGCATGCGTGTGTGTGTGTGCGTGGGCTTGCTTGTGGATGTGTGATGAAGCTTTTGGGAGTTTGGTGAAGCCTATGGACCCCATTTCAGAAAATATATAAAATAAAATGCATAAAGATTGCAAAAGGATACAAATTAAATTGAAACTCAGTTAAAATATTTTAAAGACAAATTTCTAGTATAGGAATAAATGTGCTTCCTTTATTAATCCATTTAAATAATATGATCTAACATTGGGACTCATTACTAACACAGTTTCAAAATAATGACAATGAATAAACAGTATTTCAAGATGTCTACAAACCTGTAATGTGACATGAAAATACCTGCGATACCTGTTGATGACAAAATCAGAGATACTGCCAGTGTCTTTTTGTTTACAGTCATAACTGAAGAAAATGCTAAATTTATTTTAGAAGTTAGCGGAATTAAAGGAGTAATTTTTTTTTACTACACAAGTTCACAATTTGTTTTTTTTTCCTATCCAAGTTCACTCGTCCTTTTCTATTTACAGATGTCACTGGGGTCCTTGGACCCCAGGATAAAACTCCTAGGAACAGACTCTGATGAAGGAAGTGCTTAAAGAAGTACCCGCAGGGTTAATGAAATAATCAAGGGATGGAGAAACACCCAGGGAGAGGCAATAATGGGAAGCCTTTAACATCCCTGGGGCTGAAGTGGGCGAAGGAGAAATATTGTTTCTTACAACCCAGGGAGAGCTGGAGCCATGAGGAGGGCCTGCCCTGCAAGAGCTATATTCATAGAGGAGCCCAGCTACTGTTGGAGAATTGGCACCAAAGCAGCAAAAATGCAGGGAAGGAAAATCCATTTTCCTCCTGCCCTTTTATCTTCTACAGGTTATCTTCTATTGGCCAAACCCAATAAAAAGTCAGAGGGCACAGAGTTAGGATGTGTTCCACAGGGGTTAGATTCCAGGGGACCTAGAGCAGTGCACAGAGGGTGGAAAGCAGATCTCAGGATTAGAGTGGGAAGGAACAGCAGAAAAATTAGCCCATTAAGTAGCTATGGCTTTTTAGGGCAGATTTTTCCAGACATTTTAATATATTAACATGGTGGTTATTGAATGCAAGTATTAATGATTAATTTAATAAGGAGGGTTTATCAAATCTATCATCGCAAAATCAATTTTTCAAGGAACAACAAAGAGGATTAATCTTCTGTAAAACAAAAGTTTGCAAATGCTTCCTTAGAATTTTCTAGAGACGTGTATTTTACCTGCATCAAGTGATTTAGCTGTCTAGCCAGGACAGCACGTTAGTTAGCAAATACCTGTGAGAGACCAGAAAGACCTAATTTCTGGAGCAGCTATAATTATTAGGCAGCAGTGAGAGTTGAGAATAAACATGTAGAAGGAAAATGTCTATTCAGCCTTGATAATTTGCTGTTTTTTAATAAGAGAATTTGAGAAAGAGTCCATTTCATTATAGCAGTTTGGTGAGCCCATTCCCTCATGCTTAGCTCAGGAACTCCAAACTCCTCAGACCAGCAGTTCAGAAACAACAAATGATCAGCTGGGCTCCTATGCAGATAAGCATGTTCTACAGTCTTTCCACTGAAGGAAGGCTTGTGGTAGCCACTCTAATCGCAAATTATTTCAAAACATATCTTTTAAACATTACAAATAAACCACTGTATATCTGACACTACAATCACCTAGCTCACCACAACAGCACCTTGGCACAGATTAATGAAGAACTAAAAGTCACTTTGGCAAGAGATGGAGAACAGCAATAAAGATGGAAGTTTTGGTTTATTGCTTGCAGAAAGGGCTCCAATTCTCCACTTCTTCCTGTGTCCACACTATTTGCAATGTGGCTTTACAGCTCCTCTCTGTAAGGTGCAGAGTGTATTTCTCCACTTCCTCTGGCTAGAATGGCCCTGCAACTTGTTTTGGCCAATAGAATATAGCAGAGGTGACAGTGTGCTCATCCTGAATCTAAGTATCAAGAGACCTTGCCTGCATCTGTTCACTCTCTTAGAATACTGCCCAGCTGCCGTGAACAAGCCTGTGTGAGCCTGCTGGAGGATGAGACACTGCGTGGATTAGAGCCAAGCCAGACCATTTATCCCACCCAAGGCCCTAGACATGTGAGAGCTAAGATTGCTAAAGCTGGTCTACAACTGACCTATAGCTGACCACAAATTCATAAAGAAGTCTAGCTAAGACCAGAAAAAGTAGTCAGCTGACCAGAGCTTATACTGCTGTTTCACATAATTACGAGCTAAATACATGGATGATATTTTCAAACATCACTTTTGAGAGTAGTTTGCTATGCAGCAATAGCCAATTAATAAAGTACAGAATATAATTCTATTTAACCCCAGTTTAGCAAATACTACAGAAAGGAAGGTGGGTAGCATAAAACCACCATGTTTCTCATGTTTGAAAATGAAGGGATTTTGACAGGAAGTAGAGAATGAACATGGCATAAAAAAATAAACTCTGAACACTTCACATTTGTGTTTGGGAGTGCTAATAAAGTAAACAGAGATGAACGTACAACACACCAGGAGGACGGTAATCACTGTCTTTAAAGACAAAAAGGCAATAAGAAATCCATGCTTAAGGATCCTGTATTTCCTAAAATCTTGTATTCAGCCATGTGAGAGAAATGGTACTTATGACCTGGTATCTGTAACCTCCTAAAAGAATTTTACTGAATGTGCTTCTGTGAATGGCGTCTCAGGATCCATGGTCCATCTCCCGCAGTTATGGAGAAGGGTGGTGAGCATGTTGAGACAGTGAAAGTCCACCCCCAACTCCATCCTGCTTCTTTAACAAGTGCATGCCAGCCAGCCAAACAATAATGGATCTTGACAACCAAAAAGGTATTCTTCTATAAGATGGTCATTGAAAAATTACTCTACCACAGTCAAAAAGATTGACTTCTTCAAGTAGCAAGTTTAAAGCTATATAGGAGGACCATAAATGGATTAAATGTTGCAATGCCAATATCAACAGTCAGAAAAATATAAAGAACAGCTTTGGAAATAAGATGTAGAAGTGGTTGGAGTAGAAAACCTCAATAGTTAGCAATCGACAGAAGAAGCGTGGGTTCGGCATCATATGGATGTCTTGGATTTGAACTTTGATTCTGCCACTTAACAAGCTACATGACCTTGCCTACGTTACTTAACCTCCCTGAGTCTATTTCCTGTTTTCCAAGATGGAGAGAAGAATATTTGCCTCCTAGAGTTACCGTGACAATTAGGTGAGATAACATGTATCAGACAATTGACACAGTGTCCGGCACAGAGCAAGGATTAATAAATTTACATTTCCAGTTCCCTATGTTGAAGGCAAAGCATAATCTCCATGAATACTTTGCTTTGGCTATCATAGCATTTGAATTGAAAGGGTTTTATCAAGAGCTCAATCACACTCTTTGAAGGCAGTGAAAAGCATGACTGAGTTGTAGATAATAAGCAAAATGGAGAAAGAATGCATCTTTGTTTGATGCTGTTAGTCACAGTCCAGGTATCTTCCAATTTTCAACAGATTGTGTTCCAAAAGTTAATGTGTGAGTCACTTTCTGGAAACAATTTTATAGATGGTGTTTAGATTCTCAAGCCACCTCAGAAGAGTATATTCAACCCATAATACGGTTGACTGAAGCAATTTAACTCCGGGTTCCAGAAGCAGAGTCTCATGTGGTAGAAGAGACAGGCAAATGGAGACCAGGAGAAGAGGTGTTGTGGAAAAAAGACACGAACAGAACTGGATGAGTGCAACAATCCAACAGTTATGGTGCATTTTTAGGGTCCAGGCATTGAACTATGTGCATAATTGTTTTATTATACAATTCTTACAGCATCTCTGAAATAGGCATTTCCTTCATTTTCCCAATAAAAACAAACAATAACAACCTAGAAGCTCTAAAAGGTTAAGTGGTCCAAAGTCACATAACAAGCAATACCAAAAGTAGAAGAGGATTTTGAATTAAGTAAGTCAGTGACCCAATCAAGAAGTGATCAGAAAACAAAATTTCAGCCAACAGACTTCAAAGTGATACAATCCTTATAGTAGAGAGGAGCACTTCAGGTTATTTAGCTAAGGGATGCTTTATAAAAGTGTGTGTGTGTGTACATGCAAGCAGGAAGCAGGTGTATGTGTGTATATGCACGTATTTGTGTGTATGTGTATATACAAACATACACGCATACACATGACATATTTAAATATATATCTTTTTAATATATTTAACTTTAATTAAGTGAAATCCAGGAAAATGGCATAACATTTTTCAAATAGTACAGGAAGGTATAAAATGAAAGCTAAACATCTCACACTACCTACAATTTTGTCTGTATTTTTTAGTAAAATACATATGACTATTACATATACTCCCAGAGGATTTTACACACACACCATACACACACACACACACGCTTTGTATTTCACTTAATAATACATCTTAGAACTCTTTCTACATCAGCACCAACAGCTAACTCATTCTTTTCACAGAATCAGAGTATTCTGTTCAATACATTAAAACTTAATTTCCCTACAGTTTCCTGTTGATAGGAATTGTTTTGTTTTACAGTTGTTTGCTATTACAAGGTATACCTGGTTCAAATATCTTAGCAAACGTTTGAAAGTGTGTTACTAGGGTAAATCCTGAGCTGTGAGGTTGTTGGGTCAATGGTACTATGAATTTAAAATATTGATTAATCATGCCAATTTCCTTCAGAAGCATTGTGCCAACTTATAGCTCCACTCATAATGTCTGACACGGCTTCTGTCTTAGTCTATTTGGGCTGCTATAACAAAACACCATACAGGGGGTGACTTATAAACAACAGGAATGATTTCTCACATCTTCAGAGGCTGAGAAGTCCAAATCAAGGTCCAGGCAGATTGAGGTCTGGCGAGGGCCTGCTGCCTCTTACACTGTAGAGAGTGCCTTATTGCTGTGTTTTTATATGGAAGAGGTATCTTCTGGGTCTCATGACCTAATCACTTCCCAAAGCTCCCACTTTCTAATACCATTATCTAGGGGTCAGGATTTCAAGAAATGAATTTAGGGGGACACAAATATTCAGACTATAGTAGCTTCTTTCTTCACATCCTCACCAATGAGAAGTATTAGCAAATTTCTAATTTTTTTGCCAAACTCATAGATCAAAAATTGCATCGTATTTTGATTTTCATCTCTTTAATTATATTTGATGTTTAATATTTTTTATATATCTACTGGTCATTTGAACTTATGTGAATTGTTTTTATTTTTCAAGTATTTATCTTTTCTGTCCACTTTTCCATCGATGTGTTAAGTTTTTCCTTATTGATTTCTACAAGCTCTTTGAAAATTAAGGAACTGACTCTTTGTTTTTCATGTGTATTGCATATTATTTTCTTAAGAAACATTTTTCACGAAGCAGCAATTTCTTTGACTTCCATTTCACCTTTTAAAGCAAATTTCTGATTACAACCTGGCTTCTTCTTAAATTGGCTTAGAAAAAAAATACTCTGGTTATGCTATTAGGCATATTCTGGAGTGTGTACTATGTATAACGTTATATTTTCTTTTGTGAAGGGATACATAGGCAAATTGACTTTAAATATACTACCAAGTATTATCTATGCTTGTGTGTATGTTTGCTTTCATATCTTTGTGTTAACACAGGTTACACATTTTGCTGCTTCAAAACCACAGTCTGTCAAACAAATAATTAGTAAATAAATACTTTAATAATGTGAAGAACTTGAAGTGTTACTTAAAGCTACACGCTCATGAAAAACGTTTTATAATTTTATGCAGATTTAACATGATAATCTCAAATAACAAGGTATATCATCCTAGTATTTTAAAAGAAAAAAGAACCATTCAATAATATCAGTAGCCTCTTCAAAGTTGTAAATTACCTATCAGGACTAATTTAGACAGAGTATCATCCCATGAAAACTGCCTGTCATTTTACAAATTTAGCCTAAATATTTGCGAGGAAAATGCCAGTTGTATGGTTTTATAATTTTAAAAAATAACATTTATAAATATTACGTGTCTTTGACCACAGCTTTGTAATGATCCTTGGGCACTGCTCCACGACCTCTCTGTCACTGTGCTTCACATGCTTCTCAGGTGAAACCCACAAACACTCTTCAAGCATTTGGCAACATGTGAATACTCAGTCCCCATGTAACCTATAATATTATCAAGTGTTCTATAGGTGAGCGAGATTTGTTTAGAATAAAGAATAACATCCAAAAGTGGAAGCCGTAGCTAATTATTTCCCATCAGTTTTGAAATTTTCTGAAACTGATTTATTATATACATATATATATTTCCATTTATCCATAAATATTACCATGTATGAATATGTGTCTCATACATATCAGGTGTAGCTATGAATGAATTCCTGTATTAACAGAATTAATATATCTATGAATTTTAATGTTCTTGTAAATATATATGAGCTAAATTCATATATAAAACAGTATCTGAACAAAAATATATGAATAGCATATGTGTGTTAGTCATTTAAAACACATATATTATTTGAAAAATGCCCAACATTTTTAACAGACCTCTGCGTAGCAAAATGTGTTTGTGGTAACTGTGCACAACCCCCTTTAATATATCTGTGGACAAAGAAAAGCATCCTTAATGTTCAAGGGCAACTATAACCTGTTTCCAATAACAAGAGTTTAGAGAATGCTCTTTTTTCCATTAAAGTCTTCAGAGAACAAAGATTCTCTAGCCACAGATCTTTAATAGCTTCTGTTTAGATTCAGGTAGACTGCACAATATAAAGTATAAACAGCAGATGTTAACTTGAATTTAAATGCAATTGAATTGTCCATCAAAAAGAATACCATTCCAATTTATAATTAGCCTCAAAATAAGTGAAAATCTATTTCTGTCTAGAATGAAGCTTAGGTCTGTTTATAGAACAGTCATCAGATCATGTGCTTCCACTACTTACAGACAGATCATGCTCATTCTTAATAGGCTTTTAAATCCATGTAACTGTCAGCAAAAAAAGAACAAGCTAAATGTGCAGATGATACTATATTAGCCAAACTCACTCTTCTCCAACAGTTAGAAGTTCTGATGTGGTCTTTGTGCCCATCTGCCATTTTCTAGAATAAACTCAGACTCTATCCTAAGAAAACTGGACATCTTCTGATTTATACCTTAACAACAATTTTTAAGTTTACTTAATAAGAAGGTGAATTAGAAGTGATCACAATTTCCCTCAGGATAAAACATTTTTTGTAGATGGTTATTTATTTGTATCAGGGCAGAAAGATTGGAGAATCCAAAGAGAATTTCTAATGTAGCATAACAATTTTCTTCTGCCCATAAGTAAAGTAAAGGAACCAGACAAGAACAGATGCCAAATTCCCTCATTATGTGTATTCTAAACACAAGTGTCTTTAGAATCTACAAACAAAAACCTGAACACATTCAGGCAACTCAGTTAAATAATCATTCTGCATGCTGTTAGCATTATTATATTACTTCCTGACCTTCAGACATGTCTTTGTGTGACCTTTTCCTCCTTTTCCATTAAATGTTTAAATCTCTCTTTGCTTGTGAAGCCTTCCAGACTGTGCTTTTCCACTTTGTCCTAATCCCCGCTAATACCTCTTCCACTGCATCACCTTTCCCTTCTCTCTGTCAACAAGACAAATCCTTGACCCTGCATCACCTTGAAAACACATTCAAGTCGTACTTTTTACACTTAAACAGTCTAATTACTAAATCACTGCCATCTAATTTTTTAAACAAGATTCAGGCAGTGAGAGAGATATGGTTAGTCTCCATGACCAGGCATCAGTATAATGTACTGCTTGACATCTTATTGCTCATGGTGCTTTTAACAGTTTTCTCCATGCTGACACACAGGGATGACATTCTGATCAATGACCCAATCTCATAAATGAGCCCAAGTCTGTGAGCCACCACCAGCATACCAGACTCAACTCCACATCACCTTTCTCATTCAAGTGAGCACACCCAAATGGAAATGAATAACGGAACATTATTATCTCAGTGGTCAAGACTTTTAATTTCTTAAAATAAAAAGAGGGAATAATTTGCAAATGATGACACTTTATCAATAGCAACAAATTACTCGCCACACACCTCAGAAATGATCACAGCACCTCAATGTGTTGAGTCTCTGTGGTTAAGACCTTCTGCTACAGGCCGTCATTTTCCCATATACTTCCTCCAAACCTTGTCATTCACCAAACAATGTCAGGCATACCACAAAACGTCTTTTATTGATTTTGTAGTGAAATAAAATAAGCAAGGCTAGTAAAATTCAATGGGATATATAAGAGTTTTCATATTAAAAACCTGGGGATAGCTAAGCATGTAAGACCATCAGATTTGGGTTGATTTAGCCTAGTCATAGTGGAGGAGAGGGAAACAAACGCATTACAAATACTTGGACTTGCAGAATCAACTACCCACTCCTCAGAATCACTGGCTTCAGATAAGACTGTAAAATGCCAATTAAAACCTGCAAGGCAGTTGTGGCATACTCTAGAACTGTGCTGTCCAGTGTGGTAGCACTGGCCATCTGTGGTTATTTCAATTTAGGTTATGATTAATTAAAATGAACTAAAATGTAAAAATTCACCTCTGTAGCCACACTAAACCTCATCTGTAACCTATTGTTTAAGAGGAATGCTGTCCAACAGAACTTTATGCAGTGATGGAAGTATTCTGCATTTGTGCGGTCCAAAATACACAGACACTAGCCACACGGCTATTGAGCTCTAGAAATGTAACTAAGGGTAACGGAGGAGCTGAAATTTCAATGTAATGTAATTCTGATTCAGTTGAATTTAAATTTAAATAGCCATACATGGCTCGAGGCTACACAGTTAAGAACATTGCCAACACTTCAGAAAGTTCTCTTAGAGAGTGCTTCTCTAGAACTAAGGGATCCCTTATGCTGGGATCTGAAAAGGAGGGAAAGGAAGATGAGACAGGGACAGTGCTAGAGTGGAAAAATATGATTTTCTGACTACGTGTTATGTGCCAGGCCCTCTGTTACGTGCTTTACATGCATAACGTCACTTAACCTTCACAGCCTCAGGAACTGCTATTCATCTAACAGCAGAGGCAGGAAAAGATTTGAATCCACATCTTCCTGACATGACACCTCGTGCCACACTCCTTCCTCACCTCTATATCATGATAGTCACACAGTCACCTTCGTCTCCTCAGAAAAGGATTACAAGGAGGTGTCATGCCATTAAGGCATGCAAAAGGAAAGAAAATGCTACTTTATATATTGGACAGCAAACAGAAAACGTGTTGCTTTGAGAAACAGTATAGACTTAAAAGGAAATAGAATCACAGAAAGTGGATGATTGATAGTTTTATTATTAAGGGAAGCTGGAAATGCTTGAATTGCCATAACTTAAGTTGTAGTAATAGCGACCATCCTAACAATAGCAATCATTTATTGAATTCTTCCTGTGCTCAATACGTCATGCTCATAATCACCCACTCGCCAAATGTCAGGTGAGAACGTCACCGTCAGAGACAAAATAGCAGTTGGGAAAAGCAGAAAGGTCTGACTCATTAACCTCTTTCTTACCGTCTGAAGTGAAATTTCTCAAAGGTTTCTCACAGGTACACACAACAAAGTGATGAGAGAATAGACAGCACCCACTACCAGTCAGTGAGGAGATGCATTGCCATTGTCGTTAAGTCATAATTTCCATGTTAATTTGCCTATTTCTTAATTATCCTTGCGTATGTCCTAAATTTTTCCTAAGCTTTGTAGCTAGTGATCACAATTATTCTCAAGGCTATCACTAAAATTTGCTAGGGATTGGGTGAATAATTTAATTTTAATGTACCTTTTACATTTTTGTGGGTGACCTGTCAGTTTATTGTTAATATTAGAAAGATTCTCAGTCCATCTTGGCCTCCTTAATATTATCTCCCTCTTAACAGTTTTCATTATCATTCATAAGGGCAGAACTGTTACAATAGCAGGACACTTAAGGGAGTAATAAAGACTTGACTGTCTGCAGTATTTATCTCACAGTGCCTGGAAATAACTTCAGGGGAGCTAATTGTTAAATAATCAATAATGATAATCCTTTAATTAAAGATAAAGTATGTTACCATCTAACCCAATCCTTGGCACATAAAACCAACTCAATAATTATCTGTTTCTTTTCTTTCCTTTCCTAGTCTAACCTTCTTGACAGTAAGATTACAATATTATGTTGTGATTATAAGTAAATTTGGCCAAATATTTTCCACTTTGATAAAAGGCCATGATAGAATTTTAAAATTTTGATTCCAAATCTTATATAAATATGGCCTTAGGAGAATAACTGACACTTCTGACTTTCAGATAGTGTCTAATTATTATTTATGCCAAAGGATACTTAGGCTGCAGACATTTCAAAAAACTGTCAGTTTAGGATCATGCATCTAAAGGATACATTTGTACTTTCATAAAAGGAAATATATTCTTGGAAATATACTGCTTTGTCTTAGCAATGGACTAAAACAAGATCAAGAAAATATATCCTTATTTTGTGTATAAAGTAGCTTTATGAACTGTCTCCACTGATTAATTTATGATAGATCTTATAGCAGAACATTATGCAGCCATTAAAGAGAATGAAGTAAATCCATAATTATTAGTATGGAAAGAGATGCAAGCTATATAGTTGCTTGAAAATGGCCAGGTATACAAGTGTATGCATGCTATATAATTTTTTTCAGAAAAGTGTACATTTGAATGACTTTCAAACTGAAAGATAAAAAAAATAGAGAAAGTATAGATAGATGATGGCAATCATTATCATATTCTTACTGGTATCATTAGGCATCACACACACAAAACTGTTAGTAGCAGTTACCTCTACAGAGGGTACAGTAGCAAGATATTTATAATTTATTTTGTACTTATGTACAATTTAAAATTTCTAATTATATACATGTGTTACTTTAAAAAATTATCAGGCAATATATGAGCATTGACATTCTAATCCACTACTGTTTTCCTACATCTCTGGAAACAACAACAAAAAAAACACACAGTATTAAAAGCAAAAACCACAGTATGTGTTACATTTAAATGACGTTTAGTATTACTGATGAAAGTATTAACTGGACCATCATTTTCTCAGCCAAATTCACATTGCCAATGGCTGGATTTTTGTTGTTGTTGTTTTGTTTTGTTTTTGTTGTTTTTTTGTGTGTGTGACTGTTGCCAGGCAGAGTGCAGTGGTGCTATCTCAGCTCACTGCAACCTCCGCCTCCCGGGTTCAAGTGATTCTGCTGCCTCAGCCTTCCTAGTAGCTGGGACGATAGGCACGTGCCACCACGTCCCACTAATTTTTGTATTTTTAGTAGAGATGGGGTTTCACCATGTTGGTCAGGATGGTCTTATCTCCTGATCCGCCCGTCTCAGCCTCCCAAAGTGCTGGAATTACAGGCGTAAGCCACTGCGCCTGGCCCGGCATGGATTTTTAAATAGATGTCTTCAAAAAAAAAATTGAGCCATTCTGTTTTGGGCACATAACAACTTGATCAAAGAAATATCAAGTGGCCAAGTATACCTATCCCCCAAAAAAATCACAGCTTGTATCTTCTAAGAAAGGGAGGTCATATAACAACCTCTACTTATTTATGATGACTTTCAGAAACCCCACCTTCTTTTGTGTGTTCCCCTGGCCTCAAAATAGAAATAGAAATGTGCAGAAAAAGAAACCTTGGCTTGGATGAATTATTATTTGAACCCATTCAGGGTTCCACCAAAGTCTACATAGAGTAAAAGCTAGTGAAAACTCCCTTTATTTTAAGAAAATGGTATGGGATTTAATCAGTTAAACATATTTTTAAAAATTGAAGTTTGAAACTTAAAGGATAGGTCATTGGGTAAAAGGCCTAACATCTTTCCAGAAATAGGACATCTGTCAGAAGTAAAGACTTCTTATATCGTTTTCTTTATCCCATTTCCTTTTTAAGAAGAGAATGTAGTAGTTTTCTTTCATTTAGGACAAAAACCTAACATTCACACTGGTACAAGAACTGCTGGTCATTCCACTTTAAAGGCTTGATAGGCTCTTGGCAATTGCTCCTTTGGCCCAATGAATCAAAAGCATTCATAAGAATTTCAATCTTTTCCTTTTTATACATAAAGACTAAGTTCGGATTGGCAACATTTGAGAAACTTCCTTAGAAACAAGGAAGTTAAGCCTCGTTTGGCATAGGAGCATCGCTGAGGATCAACACAGCAGACCTGGACAGGCAATGGGGACCAGGGAATGATTTCGGCTTCAGATTTCTTCCTCACATCTGACATTTGTATACATTCTTAAATGAAATATTCAGAAAATTTACATTACTCTTGAGATCTCTGAACTGAAACAGTGGAATATGTTTCAGTGTAGCAGTGAATAAATTAATATAAAGTTTTCAATCTGCCATTTTTGATGAATGATTCTTTGGGCATTACTTTTCATTGAACTTCAGGTAGAAAACTGGATTATTGGATGGTTGATACTTGTTTAGAAAGTCAAAAATGGTCAAAACTCCTCTAGCATTTGCAAAACTGTACTCTTTGAAATGTCAATCCCATGGAATATTTCTTGAAAGTTAGGGTTCCATGATCAAAATATGTTGGAAGCATTTTATACTATATTCTCCTATTGGTAATTCAGTGTACATGCACATGTTGCAGATTCTGAGTAGACAAAAAAATGAACCAGTTTAAATTTAACATGGCATATCTCAATCTTTTTTTATCATGGAAATATTTCCCCATGTACTAATACTTTATTCCCCATGATTAATGTTTTATTGAACTATACTATATATAGATGATACTTTTGAAACATGAGATTATCCTACCTATCAGAAATAATGGAATGGCATTGGGTCTAGCTATTGCAGAAAACAAAGAACATCTCAAAAAAGTAAAAAGGAGAGATCTACAAGCTAGGTATGTGGTCCAATCAGCATCCTGAAACTGGACTCCTTCTTATTAGTGAAGATTCTTCCTTTATTGTTACTCAAATTTGGACAAACAGCAGAGTGAAAGAAACCTCAGGCAGTATGAGGGACTCTAGTTAACCCAAGAAGTCAACCCAATCTTATTTATCAGTGAAAATACTAAGCCCAAAGATGTTACGGGACATGCCCAAGACAAATCTGGTGGTCAGAAACAGTCCTGGAATGAGAATACTAACTTCTGCCCAATGATAAGCAGAAATCTTAATATTTTTGATTGACTCAAATATAATTGAATATTCTTATTTTGGGGCTCACTTAAGACCATGACGAGAAATGGACAACTAATGGGATTTAAAAACTGTTTAATATTCTTCTATGCTTTATAATTTTGATTGTTCCTGAGATCTTTATATTGAAGAAATGGAAAGCAATAGAATGTATAGCAGCATAGTGTAATGATGAGTGTAGTGGCTAGTTATCACCATCTGCTGAACACAGAAAACACAAAACAGCCTACAAGCCTCTTCTGAACCACAATTCAAAAATCACCTAGTATTTAGAAGGTGTCTTGTATCAGCAGGTTTTTAATGCGTTATTTAATACTGAGGGCTAAATAGAGAAGATATACCTCATCTGCATTTTCATAACACTCTAAGCATAAACTTCCTTATTATAGTGATAATAAAGATAGGTAATACTTACTGGGTGTTTTCTATATCTCTAGCACTATTCAAAATCGTTTTAATATGTTAACTAATGTAATCAGTATAATAATTCCATGAGGTGGGTCATATTATTTTTCTCATAAAAAAAAATGTGGTAACTAAAGACCAGTTGGTTTTAAAACATTCCCCAAATCTCCCAGCTCTAAGTGGCAGAGACAGGATTTAAACCTAGGTAATCTGACTCCACAGCTGAAAGTCTTTAACCATTACTGTACAGTGCATGCACGCGCGTGTGTGTGTGTGTGTGTGTCTGCCGGTGGCTACTGTACCTGTTTCCACAGTCACTCCCTCCTGTCCATTATTGGTACCTCTGATGTTGATTTCCCAACCTGCTGAAGTACCAGAATTCCCCAGAGGGCATCCGTAAAATGGACATCTTAGTTCTCTCCCCAGGATACTCCGATCTCGTACTAGATTAAGTAGTTTTGAAAGGAATGAGGCACATCCCCCATATATCTCCCAACTTCCTGAGCCCAGCACAAACACATTCCTCCATATTTCTTTCAAACTTCAGAAAAACATCACCTGGGAGATCTCCGATAAGGAATGCTAAATGTATAATGTTAACCAATCATAATGCTGTAACTGAGAGAATTACCTTGTTCCCTGCAACTTTACATATCCTGTTTACATCGGGCTATAAAAAGCAAGCATTCGCATTGTTCGAGGCCCTCTTGTATGCTGTGGAATGGAGGGACCAAGTTCGAACTTGTAGTAAAGATCCTTGCCGCTTGGCTTTGACTCTGGACTCTGGTGGTCTTCTTTGGGGAACAAACGGTCTGGGCATAACATCTGGGGGCTCGTCCAGGATTCCCCAAGCCCACCAGACCCCTGGTCAAGGGATCTACTAGGATCGATCTACTGATAGGTGAGCCGGCTCGTCTCCGTTTGTCTGTCTGTGTCTGTTCTGAATCTGAATCTGTGACTCGCGAGGTCTGAAACTGGAGCTGGCGCCGTCCTGGCGGACGCGCTATAGGACAGCCAGCGGAGACCGGTGGGAGACGTCCCCTGGCTCTCGTCTGATCTAAATTGCGATCTGGGCTGCCAGAGTGCGATCGCTGATCGAGCAATAACTGTGACAGGCTACGGTCGCGGCGCTTGCGTCTGGGCTGCCCGGGTAGCGATCGCGTCCGAGCAGCTAACTGTGACCCGGGCTACGGTGCTTCACCGGAGTCTGGGCTGCGGGCTGGCGATGCGATCCGAGCAGCTAACTCTGACCGAGTACGGTGTAACCTGCGCGATCCTGGAAGGCTGCGGGCTTGGTCGCGTCGAGCAGCTAACTCTGACCGGGCTACCGATGCTGGCGCTGCGATCTGGGCTGCGGTAGCGGTCGCGATCCGAGCAGCTAACTCTGGCCGGGCTGCAGTGCGGCTTCGCGATCTGGGCTGCCCGGTCGCGGTCGCGATCCGAGCAGCTAACTCTGACCCGGGCTACCGGTGTGCGCTTGCGATCTGAGCTACCGAAGCGCGTTTGCAATCTGGGCAGCAGCTATTTCTGACCCGGGCTGCCGGGGCGCGCTCGCGATCTGAGCTGCCCGAGCGCGTTTGCAATCTGAGCAGCAGCTGTTTCTGACCCGGGCTGCCAAAGCGCGCTTGCAACTAGATATCATTAATAAGTCAGATTTCCTTCACAAGGATTCTAACCCACATTCCTTTACAGGAAGAGACTACAAATTATTACAGGATAGGTAATACCCAGAGCACTCCCCTATCTCTCCTTACAAGTAATTTCAAAGATGTAAGAACAAGGGGCCATGATCTTAGTTTGGAAATCAGGAGGGGAAAGCTCATTACCCTATGCCGCTCCGAATGGCCTGCCTTTGATGTAGGGTGGCCACCCGAAGGGACGTTCCGACTTGCTGTCATCACTAAAGTCCAAGATTTTCCTACCTGGGCGTGCGGGCCACTTGGATCAAATCCCATATATCCTCATATGGCAGGACCTTGTTGAGAACCCGCCTCCTTGGCTGTCACCTTTCCAATTAGCCCCTGAACCTTGTAAGGCACTGGTTGCTCGGCCGCTAAAATCCAAGCAACCAACTGCCCCCCCATCCTGTTCTACCTGATAGTGGGGACCCACTGTTCACAGAACCCCCTCCGTACCCCTCCGGGCCCCAGGCCCCAGGCCCCAGCCCCCCGGACTGAGCTGCGGGAAGGAGCAGGCGGATGGCAGGCGGCCAACGCACCCAGACCCACCCCCGGGCTGAGCCACGGGAGGGAGCAGGCGGACGGGAGGCAGCCGGCACACACGGGCCCGCTGAAAAGGAAAGTAACTTTGAAAGGCCGGCGGGGCGGACTCGAGGGTGCACTTTGCAGGCTAGCCCCCTCCAGCCGCCTAACTCCACGGTGGCTTTACCCCTTCGGGAAATAGGACCCCCAGATGACACAGGAATTCCCGGGCTCCAGTACTGGCCATTCTCTACCAGTGATCTGTATAACTGGAAGACCCAGAGTGCTCGGTTTTCAGACAACCCCAAAGATTTAATGGCTTTACTGGATAGTGTCATGTTCACCCACCAGCCCACTTGGGATGATTGTCAGCAGCTCCTCCGAATCTTGTTCACAACCGAGGAGCGAGAGAGAACACACGTAGAAGCTAGAAAGCTAGTCCCAGGGGACGACGGTCAACCAACTGCCAACCCCAACCTCATAAATGCAACTTTTCCTCTGACCAGGCCGGCATGGGACTACAACACGGAAGAAGGTAGAGGACGGCTACGCCTTTATCGCCAGACTCTAATGGCGGGTCTCCGGGCAGCTGCTCGCAAGCCCACTAATTTGGCTATACTCTGTTCTGCAGGGAAAGACAGAGAGCCCAGCTACCTACTTAGAAAGATTAATGGAAGCTTTTAGACAGTACACCCCCATAGACCCAGAGGCTCCAGGAAGTCAGGCAGCTGTTGTAATGTCTTTCGTAAATCAGGCAGCCCCAGACATTAAAAGGAAGGCAGCGCTGGTTAACAGACGCCCGGAAGCAGACTGTTCTGCAGATCCCCAGGCCACAATCCACCTGACAAGTGAAGGAATTCTTGGGGTCGGCGGGATTTTGTAGACTATAGATACCTAGGTTCGCAGAACTGGCTAAACCCTTGTATCAGGCAACACGGGGGCAGCAGCCATTTAATTGGACAGACGAAGCCGAGTCGGCTTTCCAACAGATCAAAACCGCCCTACTCTCTGCGCCTGCACTGGGACTACCTGATGTCACCAAGCCCTTCCACTTATACGTGGACGAGAGTAAGGGTGTCGCCAAGGTGGTAATAACTCAGAACTTAGGCCCCTGGCGGAGGCCGGTTGCCTACCTGTCAAAGAAGTTAGACCCAGTGGCTGCCAGGTGGCCCCCTTGTCTCCGAATGATTGCGGCCACAGCTCTGATGGTACAAGATGCTGATTAACTTGTCATAGGTCAAGAATTGCGGGTCGTTACCCCACATGCCATCGAAGGTGTACTCAAACAGCCACCTAATCGATGGATAAGTAACGCCCGGCTCACCCACTACCAAGGAAATCCTATCAGGATAACCTTCCTGCCCCCAACGACCTTAAACCCTGCCTCACTGCTGCCCAACTCGGACCTGGACGCGCCACTCCATGATTGCACCGAGATACTAGATCAGGTGCACGGAGTTCGAGAGGACCTACAGGACCACCCACTCCCTGACGCTGACCTCGTCTGGTTCACTGATGGGAGCAGCTTCATGCATCAAGGCCAGAGCAGCAGTGACTTCAGAGACTGAGGTAATCTGGGCAGAACCCCTGCCCCCGGGGACATCGGCCCAGAAGGCCGAACTGATAGCGCACACCCAAGCTCTTACCTTAGGGGCAGGGAAAAAGCTAACAGTATATACAGACAGCCGATATGCTTTTGCTACGGTGCACGTACATGGGGCCATTTACAGGGAGCGAGGGTTACTAACGGCTGAAAGAAAAGAGATAAAAAACAAGCAAGAGATCCTAGCCCTGTTAACAGCGCTATGGAAGCCAAAAAAGTTAGCCATTGTGCATTGCCCAGGGCATCAGAAACCAACCACTCCAACTGCTCAAGGCAACTTTCTGGCAGACCAAACTGCAAGAAATGTGACAAAGCCTCCCAGCCAACTCCTTGCACTCCAGCTCCCTGACCTGGGCCCCCGGGACTTGCCATATTTCCCTGATTATTCAGAACAAGATCTCCAGTGGATTGACAAGCTTCCCCTGAAACAGATCCAGAATAGGTGGTGGACTGATACTAATGATCAAACCATCCTACCAGAAAAATTAGGACAACAAGTGTTAGAACACATCCACCGAACCACCCACCTGGGTGCTCGGCGGATGATAGACCTGATCAGACGCTCTAAGCTCAAATTCAGACATACAGCCGAGAAGGCCAGCAGCATCGTGGCAAGTTGCAAAATCTGCCAGCTTAACAACGCCTACCCCCAATCCTAGACTGCAGCAGGAACAAGGCTCAGGAGAACCAGGCCCGGTATCTACTGGGAAGTAGATTTTACTGAAATAAAGCCAGGAAAGTAAGGGTATCGGTATTTACTTGTCTTTGTAGATACTTTTTCAGGGTGGACTGAAGCATTCCCAACCAAAAGAGAAACTGCTCAGGTCATAGCAAAGAAAATTCTGGAAGATATCCTTCCCAGATATGGCTTCCCCGTCCAGATAAGGTCAGATAATGGGCCCGCCTTCGTCACTAAGGTAAGTCAGGATTTGGCTTCCATCCTTGGGGCAAATTGGAAACTACATTGCGCTTACTGGCTCCAGAGTTCAGGACAGGTAGAAAGGATAAATCGGACCTTAAAAGAGACCTTAACTAAATTGACTATGGAGACTGGCGCTAATTAGGTAGTCCTTCTCCCCTACGCTCTGTTCTGGGCCCGTAATACCCCTTACAGACTAGGCCTTACCCCTTACGAAATCATGTATGGCAGACCTCCAACCCTGGTTCCCAGCTTAAAAGATGATCTGCTTAAGTCTGAAACAGAAAATGTCTCTGAATTCTTATTTTCCCTACAAGCCTTGCAGAAAATTCATCAAGAAATCTGGCCCAAGCTGAAGGAACTATATGAGACCAGTCCCCCACCGACACCCCATCCATACCAGCCAGGAGACTGGGTCCTGGTTAAGCGACACCGACAAGAGACCCTAGAACCCAGGTGGAAAGGACCACTCCAGGTACTCCTGACCACACCCACCGCCCTGAAGGTAAAAGGCATCGCGTCGTGGATCCACTACACTCACGTCAAGCCAGTGGACCCAACCTCCGATCTTCTGGGACCAATCACAGCGGCGGCTGAAGCACCGGCCACATGGACTGTGGACAGATCTAAGAACCTATCTAGTCCCTCTGTTACCAACCTACTGTGTCTCCCTGTCACATTAGTTCCCCGGTTGACTCTACAACTGTTGGCGAGTTCCTAGGGTACACCGGTAACTAGACTAGTACTGCTATTCACTCAGTCCCTAGACCGAGACCTGCACGAGCCATATTTCTCCCCCTCATTGCAGGAATCTCCCTCACCACATCCCTCATTACGGCCAGGATCACACCCTAGATCACACCCTCATAGAAAGCAACAAGTTGTACCAACAATTTGCCGTTGCTATGGAGGAGTCAGCTGAGTCCCTTGCCTCCCTTCAGCAACAGCTCACGTCCCTAGCCCAGGTAACCTTGCAGAACCAGAGGGCCCTAGACCTACTCACTGCTGAAAAAGGTGGTACATGTATGTTTCTGAAAGAGGACTGTTGTTTCTACATAAATAAATCAAGGCTTGTAAAAGACCAGGTCCAACAGTTACGCAAGCTAAGCACTGAAGTAAAAACACGGCAGTTTGCTTCAGCTGCAGACCAATGGTGGAATTCCTCTATGTTTTCTCTGTTAGCCCCCTTCCTTGGACCCCTGCTAAGTCTACTATTTCTGCTAACCGTAGGACCTTGTGTTGGTAACAGAATTTTGCAGTTTGTCAGAGAAAGGTTTAACACTGTTCAGCTCATGGTACTCAGAGCCCAATACCAACCTGTAAACGCTGAAACAGAGTCAGACTTATAAGACCCAAGATTGGCTCTAGAGTTACCTGAAAAAAAGGGGGGAATGAAAGGAATGAGGCACATCCCCCATATATCTCCCAACTTCCTGAGCCCAGCACAAACACATTCCTCCATATTTCTTTCAAACTTCAGAAAAACATCACCTGGGAGATCTCCGATAAGGAATGCTAAATGTATAATGTTAACCAATTGTAATGCTGTAACCGAGAGAATTACCTTGTTCCCTGCAACTTTATATATCCTGTTTACATCGGGCTATAAAAAGCAAGCACTCACATTGTTCGAGGCCCTCTTGTATGCTGTGGAATGGAGGGACCAAGTTCGAACTTGTAGTAGAGATCCTTGCCGCTTGGCTTTGACTCTGGACTCTGGTGGTCTTCTTAGGGGAACAAACGGTCTGGGCATAACAGTTTCAGAAAGCACAGTGGTTATTCTGGAGGTACTGCTCCAAGGACCCGTATTTGGGAGCCACAATTTAGAGCCCTTTTCTCTTACAAGACTGCTTTTTTCATCAAAAATATGGCCTGGGAGCAAGGAGCCAGAAGAGGAGGAAGGACAAATAGGGTAGCCAGGCAGATTTGCTAAATTGGAACCTTATCAGCAAATCTTCACATCCCCTTCTCAAATCATGAAATTCTTGAGGACAAGGACAAAGCACTACTTAGACTTGGACTTCCCGTGAGGTCCAAGATTCATAAATAGGTGCTCAGTTAATATTTACTGTCTAGGTTTCTAGGTCAGTATTATTGGAAAAGGGTAATAAAATAATGGTTTTCCAAAGAGACTCAGAAGAGTTTTCTGACTTATAATTGCCTACTGACCTCAAGATTTTTAAAACCCAGAAATTCTCTTGCCACATTGTAAATGGGAGATATAGTAGAGGACTTCTTCACCCTACTGGCACAAAGGAGGAAATAAGAAGGTCAAGAACAAATGGAGCAGAGGAGGAAGCCACGTATAAATGATGGGAAAATTGCAAGTCATTGGAGAGGTTAAATATAATCAATGTTCATTTCATCATAGTAATTAAATCAAGTGACTGTATTCTTTTTAAAATTCTTTCAAGGCTGGCTCCCTAGGACCCTCAAGTGAATCAAGCCACTCCTTCTCTCTTCCACTGCTGCCTAACTGTCCACCACAGGCTAATAGGCAAATAGTCCTCAGCAACCATTTATCTTTTTTGAAGTTTTCTCCTGGAACCTCGTTCATGAGTAGTGGTAGGTTTTCCCTTGAAGTTATTTTCTCTCTCTCTTGTTTGTTTTTTAAGGCATTTTTGGAGAAGCTTCCTTGCTGTTTGCTTCTGAGGCAAATCAGGAACACTAATTTGCTTTTGTTGGTTTTTGGAAGCTACCCCAGTGGGAGCAGCTTGCTGTGACCAGGATTTCTGCCTGTGGATGGTGGGGAGAGGGCTGCAGGAATGCTGTTGTGACAGATAGGAATGCCGTTGGCTAAGTGAACACATTCATACTGTAGAGGTGAGGAGCAGAACTCCTGATTTTGAGAAGATGCAGCCAATGAGAACATGCAGACATGACCACCCAAGAACCATGCATTTATTATGTCTGTGTAATTGTGCACAACATAGTAATTGCTGGCTAGGATGGAAGCTCCTGTTTTCCTTAGATATGGAAATGTAGTGCAAATGCAACACTGCAGGTAGAGAAAAATCTTCATAGGCTCTGATGCTGGAAGGAAGCTGACAGTTCATTTCAGGGTGATGGGAAAAGCATTCTGCCCAAGGGGTGAATAAAAAAGTTTTGAACTTACTCAGAACATGTAAATACTAATCCTGGCTCTGCCTTCAACTGGCATTGTAACCCTGTCCAAACCACTTCATCTCTCTGTCTCCCAGGGTTCTCTCATCTGTAAAATCAACACGTCCAACCTGTTGGCCATGAGTTCCTTTTCATTATATTGTGCTGCCAACAGATTCCATATACATGCCAAAAAAGACACATATACATGATGGCGTTTGACTTTTTACCTTATATTGATTTTCAGTAAGTAAAAGGAACTATATATGAACATTAATACATATTGAATATTTATTTGTTAAAACAACCTTCAAGGCATGTGACTTGAGGTTCATAATATTATACCCAATTAACCCAGTCATCCATGTATTCCAAAATTTTAGTAGAAGGATGTTGAAATGAAGGAAACTAATGATAAGCTTTTAAACATACTGAATTATCGGAAGAAAAGGTACAGTTGTGTCTACATTATCTATTGATGACATTAAAATGAGATAATTTTAGAAGTGTATTGAAAGGCAAAATAAGATAAATGTTCAAATGCAAAAGTCACTTATCTACCTACTATTTTTATTTATGTATATGACCTATACATGTATGCTGTATTTATATTGTTGCAATAATGTTATTACATAATTTTATATTTCACTATTTTCTCTTACATTGTCTCATAAACATAACTTGATTTTTTCTACATAAATTAATGGCGTCATAAAACTAAATGGTGTTGATAAACTATAACTTATAAAATAATTACTTTGCTGGACTTTTATCTCTAACTTTTTTCTATTAATATTAAAATATTTTTAATTTTTAGCTTATTATGGTCTGTTCAAATGTTTTCATAAGAGAATATATAATGCCATGCATATAAATATATCTGTGGCTTTCTAAAGGGTTTCTCAATTTATAATGCCATCAGCAAATATTGTACACAGCATTTTTTACCAGAGTTATGCTTGATAGTAATCATTTTTATAATATAATATTTTATGCATTTCAGAACTTGGCAGAGTGACATTGATGTATCTGGCAAATATGTTTTTGATCCTGTTCACTAAACCACTGAGCTTAACCTGAAGGTTTACTTAGTTGTTAACTGACTCTCACTCACTCATTGATAAATTCCAAATTTGTCACCAGGCACAACTTTGTAATGATAATATGTTAGACTCTCACTATATGAAGTATACCTTCCTTTGAGGGTTCACTTTCTCAAAGAGAGAAATATATAGAAGGGCACACGTGGAAACCGTTAATCACATCAAGTTCCAAAATTCATAAAAGCAAAAAGGAGAAGACAGTAAATAGTTCATTATTTTCCTTAGTAGCATACTTTCAACAAAATATACTAGGTATCTACAACGATCGGAACCGGTTTTGTAATCCAGGCCACGAATTAGCAAACAACTTTTAAATTGCAACTCAGATTCTTTTCAGAGGTAGAAAGTTTTGCAAAGGAATTGGGAAGAACTATAATCAGGTACATATTAATTTTGATGTTCTTATGACCTCTTATACAGCTTTCTCTTCAACCACATGCCTACTACAGTGTCCAAAGCATAGTAGGTGCTAAATAAATCTGACATTTTTACAGCTTGTTTCTCTTTTCCCCCCAAGGCTGTTTACTAACTTTTCTGGGTTCAAATTCCTTTACCTGAAAAATTCTACATAGGCCCATACTTCAACAAGTTTAATCATTCTCCAATTATAATCCTCCCTAAAAACAACCATAAACATCAATTGAGCACTTAAAATATGCTGTACGTGATAGATGATTTACATATATTATTTCATTTAATTCATATATGATCTGCTTGATCACCGTCTATTATAGAAGTTCTATAATTTATCAGAGATGTTATATAACCAAGGTCCCAGAGCTGACAGGTGAGAGTTGAGATTTCCACCTAGCTAATCTCTAAATTTCCCTTTGATTCTATATTGTATTATCCTAGTGTCCTAACTCCAGAAGAAGGTCTAAAACCTACAAATAAGTAGTTAAATCTGTCAATTCAATCCAGACCTCAACTGACCAGGTGATTAAACATGGTTGTTATTGAACAGTCACCCTTTCCACAGTGATTAACTTAATGAAATATTATTATGAAGATATAACCTCGATTTTATTGTAAACAATAATTTCTCGTCACATATTTTACAGTGTCTCATTAATGATCTTTCACACAAACTGAATAGTCTATAGTGAGAGTTTACCTTTGTATTTATTTTTTGAGACAGAAGATATTTATATACCTCACAGTGGAAAAGTATCAAGTCTCCGTTGATATTGTATTTGGAAGACAGAGCACTACAGTGGGTTAAATTTTTCACTGAATTTGGCTTCAATGCTTTTGAATATCTTAGGATGATCATTGATGAACTGTAGCCAGAGTGACAGTTCCTCAAATCACCTTGAATGGCTACCTATAAGAATAGAAACTGAATTGTTATAATAATTCGACTCTTCCCTCTCTGCAGTTGCTCTGAGTTCCAGCAGTCCAAAGTGTCCAGCCACTCTCTTCTCAAGTCAAAGGAGGTTTGCAATTAATAGCTTACAGTTACTGCTAGATATCTTATTGTCAAATTCTTCTGTATTATCTATGCCATGAATATTTTCTGTTTAAAATAATTAACTTCTGTGTAAACATACTGGTACACAGCACTGATTTATAATATTTTCAGTCTCTTAAATTAAATGAACAAATAGGATTGTGCAGATTTTCATGTCCACAAAACAATTAGATTCATTCAATAACTCTTAACATGCCCAAAGTATTTTCCTTTTGCAGGAGCAGAAAGAATGTGATGATCCCTTTCCTCCCTATCATAAAGGGTCAAGGTCGATACTCATTACAAAAACAGGTCACCTAGAGAAGAGCATAACAAATGTTTTACGTACACATATGAGCATGGGAGTTATATAAAGTATGAGCTCAAAGATGGGCCAGATGGTTGAAGCTTAAATGACCTCTTAATAGGGGAGAGGAAAATGGAGGAATGGATTGTCCTGTAAGGGTGAAAAGGCACAGGAACAAAGGTTAAAGGTTGTCTTATTCTTAGACATATAAAATCTCCCAGACAATCTCTCAGAGTTGCCCTCAGAAGAACAGATGAAAAACCTGCCTGCGTGTGGTGATGGACTTCCAAGCTCTTCTCTTTTCCAGTGATTGATCTTTCCTAGTTATTTGATGAGATTCCTAGAGAGAGGCTCTTAAGACAATTGCCTTTCTTTTGGAAAGCAGCTTTCTTAGTCAGATTAGAAATTCCAGAAAGAGTCCCCCCAATTGCATGGTCAGGGAATAGGACAAGGTTAGAGGGAACTTGATTTTGAGGCAGCTTCTAAGACCTCTCAACATGTCAAAGTGCCAGGTTGGGCGTATTGCCTTCTGAGCCCCAAAACTTTTAATAGTGAAAGGTGGTATCAACGGAGTCAGTTCAAACAGGCAGACCCAGAAAAGGAAGTTGAAAAAACAATAGTTCAGATTCTTTTTGAAAATAACTTTTTAAAAAACAATTAAGGATCTAATCATATAAATATTTTGCATTCTTTGTTTTCACTAAAAAGAAAGAAAGAGATGTTGTTGGAGAGAGATATCTCTGAGATACATTTTATACACCATGGTGGACAGAGTCTACATCTCAGAAATTCCTTCATTACAGAAGTTCCTACACTTTGTCCACATTTTTTTTTTGCTTTTAGAAGTGTAATTGTTACCAGCTGCAAATCTGTAAGGGTCTGCGGCAACCTCAATTCTTGCCTTCTCAGAAAAAAATTCAATTGAGGGGCATAAGGCAGAAGGAGAAACTGCGGCAAGTTTTAGAGCAGGAGTGAAAGTTTATTAAAAAGCTTTAGAACAGGAATGAAAGGAAGTAAAGTATACTTGGAAGAGGGCCATGAAGGTGGCTGGAGGAATCAAGTGCGTAGTTTGACCGTTTGACTTGGAGTTTTATATGTTGACATACTTTCAGGGTCTTGCATCTCTTCTCCCCTTATTCTTTCCTTGGGAGGAGGTGTGCTGTCCATATGTGCAGTGGCCTGCTAGTGCTTGGGAGGTGAGTACGTGCAGTGTGGCTACTGGAGCTAGAAACATGCTCACTTGAGGCATTCTTCCCTTTCCAGTCGAATGTCCCTGGAAGGTCATACACCAGTTAAACTCTGCCATTTTGCCTCTTAATGTGTCTGCTTGAGGCCACCTGCCCAATTCCTGCGATCTTATCAGGAAGCTGTTGATCACCAGTTTCAGGTGTAACTATTTATTGGGAGACTGCCTTTCCCAGGGACTGGCTGTGACCAATTATTATTTTAGAGACACAATGTAACAACTTCCTGACAATCACCTGATTGTCGCCTAACATTCCTGGTGGGGTCGGGGGGGGCCCTCTCCTGACCTGCTCATTCCTGATTAACTACGTACCATAATATAATGATATCGGAAGTTCTCCCACCCTCTGAATCTGTTACAGACCACAGGCTCTGTGGCTCTCCATGTAATGAAAATTAACATGAGGCCAAGCAATTTCCCAAACAAAGCTTTTATTTTGGGGCTTGTGCTCAAGCATAAGGAAGACAGCATAAGCTCAAGGATCCTCCAGCTGACCCCCCAAAAAAGCCAGCAGAGGTTTTGTATTAGGCAAAGTGTGGGAACTGACATCAGGAGGAAGGTATGCCGTCTGGGCTGGGCAAAGTACGTGAGGAGTAGGGTCCAGAAATTATCTTGAATAAGGGACCAACTGGGGGTCTGACCAACAGCAACAGGTTGTAAATCAATTGTTCAGCATTCCTGCCTGAGGTGGGACACTTCACAACCTTGGTTTAATATTTGGATCTCTTAAGGCCAGTTTCTGGAATTAAGTAAAAGGTATGGTTAAACATTATGGCTTCAGTGAGGTAGTGGTACAGGTTTTGTGATCAGTGGGACTGCAGAAAAGAATGCTCTAGTGGGGGTGAAGCCAAGCCCTGTCCCTACTCTGTCTCAAAACCACCTACTCTAGGAAGTAATGTTGCCAGACTTCTACTGATATTGAATAATGTCTGTATTATTAAAACTATCCTTTGGATAGGACTCTGAATAGATAATTTAAAAGAAAAGACAAATCAGGGTCATAGGAAAAATTATTAATGTGTCTTTTATATTTACCACATTTCTATTTCTTTCTTTGTCTGGAAAGCATTATCACTCTATTTCTTAGATAAATTAGTGCCTATGAATTTTGTAAATGAGTTCAGTACAACAGACCCATTAAGACATATGGTAGAGATGTCTGTAATGTATACCATTCATCCGTAATGGTTTTTATTTTGAATTCTCTTTGTAGAGTGCAGTGTTGGTTCATTTTACTTCATAAAACACTTGTGTAAGTATTGTTCTCTACAAACAAAGCAGCATAATGTAGAAACAAATTATTTGGAAATAAATTTAAAAGACTGAATATTCCAAGATGCAAAACACATGAGCTTTCTACTAAACAGATGAACAAGACAAGGCAAAAGACAGTTTCCCTTAGCTCTAAAAGAGAGAGACCACCTTGAATACAGCTTACATACTGGCTCTTCATGCCCACCCTGCCTTCTCCCTCTCTCTTCAAGCACACTCAGAGAAACCACACAGCTCTGGTGAAACAAGAAATCATTAACTCATCATATTGTTTTGGTAACTTTTTCTAAATCAATGAACGATTTTGTTAAGCACAGAAACCAGGAAATGCTGGGGCAGCATTCTACGTTAACTTTTGGAAATATCTTTCTTTTTCTACCTATAAATGTGTAAATGTATTCATATGATGTTTGCAGGGCAATTTTTTGAAAACTGCCCTGCAGTTTTAACTCAACCTCAAAATGTCAGCCTTAGTGAAATGGTGAAATTGTATGCGTACTTTTATCCTAGTACCAGATTGAAACTTTTAATGACTTTACTACATAAATTTAAAGCTGGTTGGAATAGTGCATAATTAATATTTCTTTATTTTAGTAATTCACTAGAATAAAATAGTAATAATTAACATTGACTAAAATGCTAAGAATGATAATTAAAAGTGGCACTGTGAATTTATTCCAGGCTTATTTTATGCTTTCAAGTACACATTTTGTTTCCAATAGATATGTGAATTTTATAAAATATAACTTTCCAACCCCAGAGAAGGGTTGTCAACTCTCCCTCAAACAAGTACCACTTAAATTTGTTTATCTGCTTAGTTGTACCTTGTTTCCTAGTCCTTTATAGTCTTATAACACTTTTCACAAATGTAGTTGGTCTTCTTCCCAACAAGCTAATACAATCAGTGCATCAGATACTCACAGAGTGAGGAAGCAGGGAGAGCTAAATCAAAACTGGAGTCTTGTGATTTCCACAGCCCTTTCGCCCTTTCCCTTATTTCAGGGCAACTTAAGTACACAGATAATCTTCTGTGTTCCTTCGCTGAGTAATCTTGCTTTTGGTTCAAGCAGAATGTAGTGATGTGGAGTATACAGACAAAGACATATAGATATACATCATAAAAAGTGTGGTCTCTGAAGATGACCTCAGTTCTGCCATAACTGGCTGAAACCTAAGCATGCTACTTGGCCTCTCAAAGATTCTGTTTTTTAAAATCTGTCAAACAGTATTAATAATAGTAATTTTCATAATGAGAACTAAATGAAATAATGTATGTAACTAGCTAACCAAGCTCACTGCAAGGTGAACAGTATGAATTTGGTAAATGCCATTTATTTGTATTATTAGACATCTCGGTTCACACACACACACACACACAGACACACACACACACACACACACAAAATACTCTAGAATAAAGCCTTCACTTTGGTGCTGAGAAGGCATGAGAGAGGAGAGACATATTTTAGTTTAGCAAGTTGTTCTTGCAAAGGAAGGTTTGAGGAGTGTTTTATCAAGGAAAAGTTGAGCAACCGTCAAGATGGAATAAATAAATTTCTAGCTCTTCTGTAGTTAGGTTTTCACACTGGGACTACGTCATTTTTTTGAAGGAAGTGCAGAAATATCACACATATACACAAGGACCCATGTACATATCCACTTAGATATTTAAATATTCGTTCTAAAACATATTCCAAGTAAAACAGGAATGTTTTTATTTTTTGCTGTTTTGGGGGAGACACACGTTCTTCCTAGAGTACAGAGTTCTAAGTGGCTTGCTCATACCTTTGCCTTAGTCAACCACAAAACCTACTCCACCCACCAAGACGATGTAGCAAAACACTTTGCTGGAAATGTATTGTGAATTCACAGGAATTGCAGAGTTCTCCAGGTGGTGTAACTCGTGGCTGGTAATGAGAGCAGCTGAAACCATCCGTTTTCATCACTTTCTTCTCTACCTTAATACAAACCTCTTCATTAGCCAATAGGTCTATGTAACTACCCTCACAGATTTGCTTCCTCAAATGTTTTGTGGAAAGACTAGAAATAATGACACAAAAACAAATAAACAAACAAACAAGTGGACTTACATACAGAAACTTTTAATGATCTTAAAGCCCAATTACTGACTGTTGATGCTGAGGCACAAAGGCAAAACCAATAGGGGAAAAGTGTAAAGTAGTTGTCAATGTTTTTCACTTCTACATTTTCCTTTTTTCCTGTTTAGTCCTCAGACTGATGCTTTTAAGGGAAGTTCCTTCCCAGGAAAGGACTCCAAACTGTACCCACTGAAATCTCTTCCTTTAGGTGTTTCAGAGAAGCACAAAAACATATTGACATGTAAGTGTCCTCCCTCCTGTCACTGTATAATTTTGTGATCCTTTGCTACGAACAGTTGGTCAAAAATATTGGTGTCAAGGAAGTAGAATGAAAATTTTGGGTTTTGGGTTTAGAAAAAGTTAAATTTGAATCCTGGCTCTCTTGCTTACTAATTAACTCTTATCCTCCCTAAAGAAAAGAAAAAAAAAAAATCTCATCCAATTGCAAGTGTGAATCCAGGTCCCTGCTTGGTCCACCCTCGATGTTAAAGATTCACTTGGGAGTTACGCAACACAGGAGGCGGCCAAGCTGTTACTGTTTTCACCTAATCCACTTCCTTAGAGCTCTGTCTTTAGGAAACAACATGATCTTAGACACAATGGGATCCATATTTTATTTTTTTAATTGACAGATAAAATTGTATATATTTATATTGTACAATATCACATCCTGAAAAATATATACTTTGAATGGTATAATCAAGCCAACCAACATATGCATTACCTCACTGAGTTGTCATATTTGTAGTGAGAACACTTAAAATCCGCCCTCATTCTCAAAATCTGCCCTCAGCAATTTTCAAGAATACAGTATATTAACTATAGTCACTGTTTGTACAATAGATTTCTCGAACCTATTCCTCCTGTTTAACTGAAATTTTATATCCTTTGACCAAGATCTTCCCACCCTCTGCACTAACCCCTGGTAGCCACCATCCTACTCTGTACATCTATGAGATCATTTTTTTTACATTCCACATACGAGTGAGATCATTATATACACAATGGAATACCATTCAGCCACAAAAAAAATAAGGAAAATCTGTAATTTGCAAAAACACTGATGAAGTTGAAGGGCATTATGTTACATGTGTCAGGTAATACCAACTCTGTCCTTTTCTAGGGCAGTAAGCCTTTTGACTCTCCACAGAAATGATTTAAATATATGCAAAAATTATTATTAGTTTACAAATATGACATACAAAACAATTTGTAATGTGTTTTGAAAAATTAGCAAAAAGAAATATAAACAATAATAGAGTACTCCATAGTGTGTATATATTAAGCAGTGTAATAATTAATGACGGCATGGAAATACAGATCTCTATATCAAGAGATCATTTCAAGACATTTCTGATAAATTATCCAAAACAGCCAAAGAAACTGGTAGGCTGAGAAAAGCCTTTCAGTGAGTCATGAATCATCAAACAAGACTTAATGCTAGGATTTTTTTTTCCCACTAATTTTGTTGTTGTAGTTAAATTACAGGCTATTGTGGATTAGAAACTAATCCAAAACTATTGTGGATTTATTTCAATTAATTCCCCATCTCCACTCCTTTCTTTCAATCTTTAGCCTAGGTCTTCATTACAAAAAAAAGACACTTGCAAGTTCAATCTTTGAGATAAATTTAACAAAGCAAGGCAAGATAGAATAGCAGTCTCTGCACATCTGTAATCTAATTTAAAAATGGAATTTTAGGGGCCATCCTAATTGTTCTTCTGATTTTCTACTCTATTCCAATGACTGAAAGACTGTACACTCACTGCCTGTGAAAACTTAAAAGTGTTAGCACACAGAGAACCAGTTAAGTTTGGCTCTCTAAACATTGGAAGATAACCTCCTATACAGAGTACAGCTTCAAATCATCACAGCCTAGCAAAAGAGACTCTTCTATGACGGAGAGTAAAATCTCACAGGTTAGGGAAGAACAACTGTTCTTAAAAGTACCAAAGTGATATTAAAGAATCCACAGAAGAAGCTACAAAACCACCACCACAGGTACTTAAATCCAAACTACAGAAGAGGAGAGGGTTAGATTCCCCATTTGGCCACATAGATGAACAAAGGTTTTCTGAACGTATACGTGATTTTTTTTTTTTCTTAACCGTGCTAAGATCTCCTAGTATATCCTGTTCAAGAAACCATTCAGAATCTGGCATTTTTCCCAGTTACACAAAATTCTAATGAAAAGAAGCAGTCACACAAACCCAACCCGACAAGCTTAAGATGTTTTGTTGGTTGTCTTCTATAATTGATATTATGTGTATATTGAAAATAAATGGATGCTGTAGCCTCGTGCCAGTAGCTCATTCTAACATGTTTCACATTCTCTTGAACCGTGTGCAACTTTAGAAATTTCCAATCATCTTACTTTTAAATACCTCAGCTTACAATATGAAAGGGCTTAGCGCTGATTTAAATTAAGACATTTTACATAGCTCTGCCTGCAAGCTTTCAAAATACTCAGTCAATTAACATAAGCTACCTTCCAGGGGATTTGCTTTGTCAGGTGGAAAGGAATATTATTTCAGAACCAAAGAAGGAAAAAAGAATATGGAACATATAGCAAACCAAATTTCTGAAAAAACATTAAAACTGCTCAATTTCCCCATATTTTAGGGGGACTGTCTTTTTTCCTCTTTAAAGAGTTCTGCCAAAGATCTATTTTGGCACACAAATGTCCTCCAGGAGGTCTCCCAAGGTATATAACGTCCAAAATGTTGCAGCCCCTTCTATCAGACAGTGGCTCAGAAAGCCTTTCTCCAGCCTCCAAAATATTGCAGGCTCAATTACCCTCCGGGTGCAGTGAACGGGCAGAGCCATTAATCATTCCCAGGGCACTGAACGCCCTAAGAACAGTTCTGAGTCTGGCAGCATTAGGGATGTCCAAGAACTGAGCTTGTCTCCAACAGCTGGGCCATGCTGCCACCTGGAGGACAGCAGAACACACAGCTCCTCAGATGCCAGTTACTTCCCTCCAGTCCCAGTGGACCTACAATGTGTGAGCTATGCTGGATGAATATCACCTCCTTCTTGGGTGGTTAACGCTGTTCTCACATCTCCAAAAAAAATTCTGAAACTTTCCTCTTCATTGATAAGTTGCTGTGGAGCACCTGAGGCCAATGGCTGTGGGTGAAGGCAGGTGGCCTGGGGGTCCTTGTTTTCTCTGCTGTCCTTCATCCACACCCTCACCCATGTTGAATCCCCCTCTGTCCGTGAGCCTTTCCTCTTATTCACCCATCCAGTTAATGGGGGGTGTCACACTTCTTTCAACAGGACATCGTGTACACCCTCAAAGTGCTCAGACTCTGGATGAAGAGGGAGACAAGGAAATAGAAGGCTGTGTTCATTCTGGATGAGTGTTCACACACGGTGAGCACCAGATGCACTGGAATCCTGAGAAGAGATACCTAAATTGCTCAGGGTCAGGGGTTAAAGGACATTAGGAAAGTCTCGCGTGAGACTGATCCTTTAGAGGCATCGTGAAAAGAACAAGAGTATGGTTTTGACCTCTGGTGAGTCTATGGTGAAATACACAATTATAACCACAAAGCATGCAAACTTTCTGATTTTCATTTTCTTCCCCTGGAAAATTTTTGTATTAATACCTATTTTATAATGTTATCAGGGGAGATAGAAAATTATCTATGTCGAAGAGCTGTGATAGTATATTAGCTCAACACCAGATAATCATTTTTATTCTATTTATCCCAGCTTTGGCAGAGAAACTTAGACTTATCTGGGCAGAGATACAGGGCAGGGAATGGATGATGCAGTCCAAGTAAGACAAGTGAGAAAGCAATGCGCTCCGGGGTCTTCACACAGCACACTGTCCCTGGAAACACTTCTGTTTCACCCTTCTCTTCATGTTTCTCTGTGTCCATCTTTCCTCTTTTTATTCTGCTCTTTGTTTTTTTCTCCACTGTCCCCACTCAACACTCAAAGGAAAGTAAAAATGCCATTTGTTTCTAGAATATCAAACAAGTTTTTAAGTTTCAGCTAATTCATGATAAGAATATTTGTATGGAGGAGAAATAGGCATCTGGAAATAATTCTTTTATTCATCACATTTCCTTTAGGTAACTTGGTGGAGAACTTGGTAGGCAGGTAATGCTATTCTGTAAGTGCTGACTCTGGTTGGTCCCTATAGAACACACTAGCAAGTTTGAGTGAGCTGTAGTGACACCTCCTGGTCAAAGAGAACATCATTCAACACAAAACTTTCCATGCCTTTATACTTTCATGATAAAAAGCAGTACATGAAAACATCTTCCATATGAAGTATCTTCCTATCTGGAACAAAAGGTTTGTCTGTAAAGATAGACACACTCACATATACACATACTCCAGCTGACTGACTGCCATTTTTAAAACTGGCTGAGTCAAAGAAAGAAAACAGTTTTGTTTTTATATCATGACATCAGGTAACTAGTGTCATTTTCTAGAAAAATCTTTCATTCACATATTTTGGTACAGTGTGTGCAAGGCCCTACTGAACATTCTCTAAAGCTAAGAAGTTCCTTTATGTAGTATTTTTGACCTGGTTCTTTGTGAAACACTGATCTGATACTTCCTCTCGAATGCCTGGACTATCAACACCTTGATACTTCCACTTCAATGCAGCCCACTCCCTAGCCCCACACTGCAGTTTCCATAGGTCGGCTCTGGCCTGAACTATCTTCAAGTCTAGAGTCCCCCAGTCCACTTACCTCCCCCTCTCCCTCTCAAACTCTCTAACTCTTTCAAAATGCACCCGTGTTTTGACAAACGTTTTTAACACATTAGGTACTAGAAGTAAATGATAAGGAATGTTAATAACTTAACCTTCCGTATCTCCTTAGTGACATATATATGACATATATATTTGACCTTGTAAATATTAAGTTAGCTTCTCTCAGAAATACAACTCCATGATCTTAATAGTAAGAATCTCAGCTAGCCAACCAAACCAATCATCCATCAAGCCACCCATCCAACCATCCATCCATCCATCCACCTACCCACCCACCCAATATTTATTTATTTGTCTACTATATGCTGTACCCTCTGCTAAGTATTAAGGGAAACAAATGTTACCAGATCTAGTCATGAAATAGAAGGGAAAAGAGTTAACCCAGCAAAAGAAAAGCTCAAATTGGGATAAGGTCTATTAAGGAGACAATAAGGAATAAAGAGTGAATAAAAAGAGTAAGAGGTATTCTGTAGATTAACAGAAGTCAGGGACAGGTTCTTCAAGGAGACGGCAGAGATAGAAATATGAAGGGCAGGAAGAAGCTATGAAGAGTCAATAAAAGTGTCCCAGATAAAGGGAACAGCATGCACAAAAGCCCCGTGACAGAACAAGAGCTTTTGTTTTTGTTTTTGTTTTGTTTTGTTTTTTCATAGAAATATCAAGGAAGCAGAGTGCTGAGAATTGAAGTTGATGTATGTGACTATAAGGATTCCATTCAAAGTGTAATGAGAAGCCTTTGGATGGTTTTAAGCAAAGAGTATAATTTCAGCCTTGACAAATAGCTAAAACATAAGATTCAGTATTCCTTATTCTTGAGATTAGAAATATTTCAGATTTTAGATCTTTTTGTGGTGATTCTGGAATATTTGCAGTAGACTTACAAGTTCAGCATCCCTAATCTGAAAATCTGAAATCCAAAATGCTCCAGTGAGCATTTCCTGTGAGTGTCGTGTGTGTGCTCAAAAAGTTGCAGATTTTGCAGCATTTTGTATTTTGTATTTTTATATTAAGGATACTCATTTGATCCTCGTAACAACCTTACAAGACATGTATTAATGTCATCAATTTTATTGATGGGAAAATGGAAGAGAAGTAACCTGCCCCAAGTCTCACAGCTATTAAGGGGTAGCTCTGGGACTCGTACTCAGGCAGCCCATCCATGGAGTCTATGCTTCAAACACCATGCAATATGGCCTCTCAGATCTTTGTTTCTGCAAGGGCAAGCATGAGAGGAAAACTGTTGGGAGATAAAGCAATGATCCAGGCCCAAAATCATGGTTTCTTAGACCAGAAGGATAGCAGTGGAGATGGCAAGAATTAAGTGAATTTGTCATGTCTTTTAGTAGTTAATTCTATGAAACTTGGTGGATTGGATGAGATAAGTAAGATAAATGCCTGCTGGAAACAGGACAATGGTTTTCTCTATTGTGATTTTTCTATTGTGTTTATTCAGTAGACATTTTCTGTGTGCCCAGAATCTTCCCATCAAGTTGTCTCTTCCAAGATGAGTATATTTTCAATAGATTTGCTACACAGAACAATTTTTATTTCAATATCTGATAGGGCAGCCTTTTAACACGTTCACTTTTCTGGTCATTTCTATGTACAATCATAATTGTAAGATATACTATGTACAGTATTGTTTTATTTTTCTTTTTACACTATATCATTCATTTTTACCTTATCATGAATAATTCTTTGAAAAAAATGCTTTTTAATGATGATAAACATGTTTTTTTTCTGTCTTTGTGCAGATGTATTGTCTCTAATTTTACATTATTCTAAGAAACTTCCTTTATATAAATTTTTCACTGAAACCCAGATTATTTCTTAAGGTTAAACAAATAAAAATAGAAGTTCTAGTTCTAAGGGAATAGTCTTTTTCATTGACAAATTGCATTTACCCATTTCTACATTGCATTATACTAAGATACAACTGTTTAAATTCCACCAGGGCTCTGTGAGAAAACCTGCAAGAAGGCAGATTATGTGGGAGCAGGTGCTGGTAGATGGATAGACGTGGCAGTGAGTGTCAACGGAAGTTCCTTTCTGATGTTCTCCATTTTATCAGTGAATAGGAAGCATGGCCTTCATCTGAGAGTGAGGGTGTAGACAGAGGTACTGAGTGTTTACGGAGAGAGGAGAAAGTATGATATAGACTCAGGAAGCACAGTAAGATCACCTGATAACCTTAAGAACATACTTAGGATTAATGAGTATGAAATGACACCATGGTTGTGTATTTCCCTTAGATACGTTCAGCTTCATGGATTTAGGCAAAGTATAACAATGTTGGATTCAAGATTACACTTTTAAATCTTCATCTCTGGTCCAGAGTGCTATGATGACCTTAGTCTGATGTATAATACTTCCTGCTGGACTTTCTTGATTCTCCATCTGTGCCTCACTTTTCTGTCTTCTCTCTAGCAACTCTATAACAGAGACTACTATCTACTGCTTCTTCACCTGCAAAATTTATACCTGACTTTTAGCTTCAATTCTCCCATTAAGCTTTTCTATACCATCTCCTAAATTGAGACATACCCCCTTCATTATAGCTCCCCCAACATCCTGTAATATATATGATTTCATCTATACATTTATTTGATACCTTTAATTTTTCATTGTATTCTAAATACCTTCAGAGTAGGGACCTTTTTATTTCTTTTTAATACTCATCTCTTATTTCAATACCTGGGACATGGTAAGTCCTCATTAAATGTGTATTAATGAAATTAAGTGGGGTTTCCTAATCAAAAGATAAATTTCCTTATAAACCTTTATCAGCAAGAAATCAAGTTGCCTTGATCATACCCACACCAAGGCCTCATTACTAGTGAAGCCACCTTTCCATAAAAGGTAACAGACCTAAGAACAAATTATTCAAAAGTGGTAAAAAAAATAACACAAGTATTCGCTTCCATGTGTTGTGTGTATCCAATTGTTTAGTTTTTCTCCTCAGCTTTAGGATGATAGTAATACTTGTAATAAAAACCGTATTTGTATATATTTTTTAGATTGTCTAAATATTTTCATGATTTCAATATAAACTATAAAACACATCACAAACACAAGCTCTTACAAAAAGAATATCAAGTATATACATACATATATGTGTATGTGTGTGTATATATATACACACACACATATATATGTTTTGAGACAGGGTATCACTCTGTTGCCCAGGCTAGAGTGCAGTGGCACAATCATGGCTCTCTGCAGCCTCAAGCTCCCAGGCTCAAGAGTTCCTCCCACACCAGCCTCTCAAGTTGTGGGGAGTACAAGTGTGCACGACCGCACCCAGCTATTATTATTATTATTGTTATTTATAGAGACAGGGTCTCCGTATGTTGCCAGAGCTGGTTTGGAACTCCTGGGCTCAAAGAATCCTCCCATCTCAGCCTCCCAAAGTTCTGCAATTACCGGCGTAAGTCACCTCACCCGACCAAGGATGTCAAATTTAAACCCAGCTATGGAGATTCCTTCAAAAAGAGAGTTTCTTTTTAACAAATCTTTAAGAAAAGATAGATATTTGACCAATTTGGTAGGCTAACTCGTACATCCCAAGATAGATATAGTATGAAGAAAATATCTGAAAGGTTAATACATTATAAAGTTATTTAATAAGTTAGATCTTTGTAAGCAGGAATTTACAGCTAATGTATCTTTGACTGCCTCATGAGGTCATGCATAAAACACATAATAAATGAAAATGTACAGAATAAATGGACTTACTTCTTCATTTTTTGTTTGGTCATTCTACCTTTAGGGAGACACAAACATGGAATAAAAAAAGGCCAAACCTGGAGCTACTAACCTAGTATGGGAATTATAGGTACATTATAATTCTCTCACTGGATTCTTCATATACAAATTGTAATGGAAAGTAAAGATAAAAGAAGCCTCAATTGCCATTAGAGAATAAAATAGGATTTCCACTTAGATCCTTAGAAGCAGCTATTCTTAAAAATTAATTCACTTGGTAAATTTGCAAGTTTCCTCCTCACTTTTCCTGTGTGAACATTTATCTTACGTGCTTTGGATGGAAATGGATGTTACCAAATCTTGGAGTTCAAACTCATAGCCTCAAGAGTTATTCATACCAGAACAAGCTAGTGAGGGATATTAACTGGTCTCCAAATCTCTTAGGGGTCATTTGAAGACAAATTCTCTGCCCAAATGTTATCAATTAGATATTTAGCACCTTAGCTAGCTTATTTCTGAGAGCCTTTGGAGATCAAAAGGGGCGTGAAAAAGTGAAGAGAATCAAAGCTCAAACACCAATGTGAATTGAGCTGTACAATGCGAATTTACTCCAGCACTTTGTTGCAATGTAATCTATAAATAATCCTCTGAGGTTCACTTGCCAATTAGAAATCATCACATGGCATACACCATAGATGTCAGTAGTTAATTTGCATGTCAGTGATACATTAATTTGATGAAAATTTTAAAGCTTTATGCACTATTTATATCATAATTGGAAGCACATTTAGTGTACTAATACACTGATTTTTATTGTATCCAATGTGCTTTTTAAAAGGCCAACTTTAAATGATCATTATTTATCATTGTCTGTTTGATAGTTCGTTTCAGTTCAAGACAACACATCTGCATGTTAGAATTTAAGCTATTTTAACATTAACTGTAATCAAGATATCTGAAAAAAAAAGTCATGTCTACGTGGGTGACAGAGAAAATGAAAATCAGGTTTATATCTAGAGGTAGCTGGTTAAATTTAGAAGTTTAATTCAGAGTTTTTGGCCTTAGCCTAAACATGCCACTTTGGGTCAATAATTTAGTGATAATTTAGTTTCGTGTTTTTTGCTAGGTTTTATTTTTTCTCTCAAGTTTTTGCTTTATTTTACTTTATTTTGTTTTTATCTCCCTGAGTTTTTCTACAGTCAAAAAGAACAGTTTTGTGGGTGGTCCCTTCTAAGAGCTGAAAATGGTTGTTGATTCAAGTACAGAGAGAAACAACCTGTGGGCACTTAAACATAACTACTGTATTTAAGTGCGGTACTTAGAACAAATACTGTATTTACATAGACAGAAATTTCAAAAGTTGCCAGCCTGATGGGATTAGCTTGCCATGGGAATTGTCACACCTGTCAATCAGGTCTGCCAGGGTAGCCAGGGGAAAGCCAATGACAGACAGAGAAATCAAGAAAGAGAAGGGAGGAAAACAGAAAGGGAAAGGGAAAGAGAAGTGTATGGGAGTTTCCACTACCAAGGAATCACAACAACTTTTTCCACATTTATTTTCCACCCTGATATCCTCAGACTACTTAAGTTTTAGTGTGCCCAGAAAATTAACAGATTTGGTTACTTGGCTTTTCTGATTGGTGCTATAATAGTGTTTTTCTAGAAACTGACATGTCATTAAAGTCAGGGTTGGGTTTTCATTTTGGTGCAACAGATGTGTGCACATGTTGACTTACTTTGAGCTAATTCCTTAGGAGTTTATGGCTTCTCCACCCAGCCAGAAGACAAGTATCTTTAGATCAGAAATCATGCCTCCTTTGTCTCATGTCACCTCAGCATTTGCAATAGTAGACCTTAATAACTACTTGCAGACTTGATTGTACTTCTAAATGCTTATTCCTATCAACTTTGATGATCTGCCTCCTTCCACAATTGAAAAACAAAAACAAAATAAGACATTATGACAGAGAAATTGTATACATAAGTAGAATAAAGTAAGGTCATTTGGAAAGATAACACATATATTCATTCCAAGGAGTCTCATATGACTAATAAATTAAACCTCCCATGGGCTCTGAGTTTTCTGGTGCCTAAAGCAAAGAGAAAATGTGATCAGTTAAGAAATCTACATTACCCCTGAGATTAAAAATACTAATTTATCGTCAAAAAAGCTAAGTATCAAGAGTACACACAATCATTAATTTGCATTGTCTTATATCTCATTTCACAAATATTTCATTTTTATTACCCATTTATGTTAGTCTTCGAGTTACAGGAAATTTAAATGAATATTGGTTATTAAAATAAAAATCTAATTCAAAACATTTTATTCACAATAGCTTGTGAAAGACTAAATTTAGTATTTAAATGGGCTTATTTGAATCACTTAATGTGTTTCTAGTTGCATTTAGTTATGAAAATTGAATCAAACATCATCTTTCTTAGTAAACATGTAATAAAAGCTAAACTCATAGAAGAAACTAAGCTTTTAAAATAAAATGTTCCCAAAATAAACATTGACAATTTCCATTTTTACATAAATAGATCAGCACCCCCCAAAAATACAACACAAGAAAACAGTGGGTAGTTTTTAATACTTATTATAAAGAAAGTGAGTGGAATTTAAGCCACCATTCAAATGTAACAAAGCAAAGGCACCATGAAACTCTCTTATTTTGCCTTATGCTATATGAAGTTAGTGCCTGAGTTACCCAAATGTATATTATGCATTACACAGCTCGGACTTTTAAAGGTCAACGACAAATTCCTCACTGAATTTTATTAAATGGAACTTGCTCTTCTTTTCCTGTCTTAAGTCCTGACTCCAGGTCTAATAAAAGTTGTTCTCCTTCTCTCTTCACCCCTCCCCCCACTAATTCCCACATTTCGACAGTAAGTTCTCTAAGCAGACAATGCTGAAGATATTTGCACATAAATTTATGACATAGGAGAAAAATAACAAAAGAGTCAGACCCAACATAGTATTAATTTAAGAGGCAATTAATTTTGAAGAAGAAAAGGGTATCAACATAAACTCAGCAAGGGCATGAATGATAGTGTATAGTACAAATAAATCTCTCTTTGGGGGTCCTGAGAAATTTCAGCAAGTGGTTGTTGAGTAATGAATGTTTGTAATTCATTAGCTACTATTTTAAAATGCAAAGCACACCATGACATCAATGATGTTCTTTTTAATCTCAACAAACAGGCTATTACAATTAAAGCACTTGCAAAAAGACAGTACATTTAAATATAAGTTTTGATGAGATTTCAATGTTTTAATAACAATAATTTAATAACACTTCATAATTCTATAGAAAGACATAAAAATGTTGAGATTGGTTCAAAAATACACGTGTTTGTAAACACCAACCTTTTATGAACATTAAGCAGCTAGCACTTCTATTTTGAAAATTCTTTTTTTCTCAGATGCCTTAATAACATTTTAGTGTATCTTTAAGAAGATAATCGTTATTTACTTAAAAATATATATTTTCCAAACACAGAAAATAATAACATTTACAAGTGCTTCATTTTCTATGCCCCCTTTCCATCTTCCTTCAGTTCCTAGACAACAAAACAATGGTTCATTCTTCATGTGGAAGAGTAAACTCAATAAACTCGAATGGCCAAGGGGCCTACAGCAGTGAAATTATGGCTTCACAAGGACTTTTTTTTTTTCTTTATGAACAAGTTTAGAAGGACCTTTTTCAACATATTTTAAAGTCATGCATATTTCAATGATATAATTATCTTGGCAACACTAAATACTGCTGACTGATAAATGAGACCAAAATAATTAAGTTCTGTTCTTTGCACAATCAAGATTTAGTGCAGTAATCAATCTGGGTAAGAATTCGGAGTCTGGAGACTTCAGAAGATGAACAAGCTACTAGCTAAAATTGGTCATGTGGGAAGACGGTTAAATGAGTATACAGTTTATATATAGCTGTGAATACTTTTCATGTCTTAATCTTCATTAGAACCTGGTTGATTCATTGCTCATGTGGTCCTGTCCTAAGTTGCACATGGTATACAAGGAGACAAAAGAACAATTGGAAAGAAAATCCAATGCATTCAGTGGGCACTACTGACAGCGAAAAATAAAAAAATAAGGGGTAAAAATATAATAGTTTTTAAGAAAAAAAAAAAAAAAAAGGTACAAATGCTGCTATGAAAGCATTAAGGTTATAAACATTATGATAAGACAGAGAGAGAGAGAACACAAGAAATACACTTTTCCACATATATATTTGTTGAACCGTGAGTATGGTCTGGATGCCTACCCAGTTCCCATTTTTATTTTCTTCTACCTAACTCTCTCTTCTCTCCTTAGAATAAATCATACAGCTTTCCATACCCTAACAAAACACTCCCACTGCATGGTTTTTCCCTCTGGAATCAGGCTGCCGTCATAGAGAGGTGTTCATGTTAAGTACTTCTCCTGAGGGCTGTAACTCCAGGCTTCATCAGACTGATACACTTAGCAGTTCCATCAGGGATGTCAAAGTGAAATATAAGCAGGGCAGTTGGGTGCGTTAGTAACTACTGGGATTTACAACCAGCTACAAATACTATATATATATACGCGCACACATATATACATACACACATACATATATACACATGTATACAAATATTGTGTATTTGTAGACAATATTGTAAACTGCTCAGAAAAAGAAAGCATTTTTTTCCCAGCAAAATGCATCCTCTTTTGTAGTGGGCTAAGGAATAGGCACCATGAACAGGTGATATCATTGTAATTTAAAGAATGGAAGAAAGTCAAATCAGAGTATCCACCATCCAACGAAAGGAAAACTGTATGCAGAGGTATTTGGGATCTCCCACTGAGGATAACCGGCTCCCTCTGATTCTGGGTACACATGTCTGCCTCCGTGAATGTTAGCATGCGGCCAGGGTGGGGGAGCAATGGACGTCTACACCAGTGCTTGGCCATTTGTGGAGTGGAAATTGCACTTTGCTTTCAAAAATGGATTCTCCTCCCAGAACCATGCAATCCGACTAGCTGAAGGCACAAATGGAATAAATGCACATTCTAAAAAAAGGAGGGAGGGGGCGAAAAAATAAACCCCACCCAGCAATCTTTAAGGGAAACAGGTGCTAGCAAGAGAAAGCGGCCAGCTGTCAATAACACTTAAAACTCCATCTTCGTTACTCTGAAAACAATTTAAATGGGGGAAATACCGTGCCCTGTTTCTGAGGGTTTAATTTACTAGGCTGTCTCTGTGAATTAGAGTCAGATCTAAGTTTCGCACTCAGGAGCGGTTTTCTCTATCGACTACGATTGCTCTTCCAAGCTCGAAGTCGGTTTCTAAAACGAGCAAGCCTTTTCCCTCCCGGCAGCCTTGACCCCCACTCCTCCAAGTCGTCACTTTTATTTACAGCCCGGTGAGCGATATCTGTGTCGCTCAGCCTGGCCCCAAGAACAGTCACCGCGAACAATGAGCCAGACAAGGGACCCACCCAGCGAACGCCTGCTCGCCGGCCGCGCGCAAGCCCGCCAGCGCGGGACGCTCCAGGCTTCGGGCTCTCGGTGCCCCCACCCCTTCCCCTCTAAAGCCCAAGGAAAGCAAGAAGGTAGGTCGTTCCCTACACCCAGGCACTCGTGCTCACCCAGCCAGCCCTGCCTCCCAGCACCCACCAATTAGATGCCGTATCTAAAAAGAAAATCAAAAAAGCGGGGCGGCGTGGCGGTTCAGCCGGCTGCCCACCCGGATGCAACTCGCCCAGCTTGCGGGTTTGGCGCTCACTTGCGCCCGAGTCCGCGGCATTTTGAAATCCCGGAGGATTTGGGGTGGGGGCAAGAGGTGGGGCCAGGAGCCATAAAGTGGCTTCCGCTCCCTCCCCCCGGCCTGGCACAGCTCTGGGATCGGGCAAGACACAAAAGACGGGTCGTATCAGTGCCAACAACTCTGCCGCCGCTTCGGGCCGTGCTGCGCACACGAACCGGGCGGCGGGCCTCGGGGTCGGGTCCCTGCGCCGGCCGGGGCGCGCCCCGGGGCTGAAGCATCCTGGACGCCGCCGGAGCTCCCCGGTGCGCTTTTCGCGCAGAAGCCCAGTCAGCAGCTCCTCGCTTCGCAGATAAAGAGGTAGAGGCGACGGAGGAGAAATGGAGAGAAAAGGCAAGACTTACTTGGGGGCCGAAGGCTCAGCCGGACTCCCGCTTCGGACTCGGCAGGTGTCTGGCACCGCGGGCCCAGGCGGAAGGCGCTGGCGCAGCTCAGAGCAGGGACTCCACTTATCGAGGACTGGAAACTCCCCTTGCCGCCCGGCCCCCGCGCTGCGCTCCTTGCTGTCACCGCTCCGAGCGACGCAGGCACGCTCCCCGCTGCCTCCTAGTCCTGGTGGGTCTCTCTGCTCTCCTCTCCGGGTTCGCCCGCTCCCTCACAGACCACACCCTGTCACCTCAGCAGCCCTCCACTCCTTCCTCTTTGACACTTCCACCGGTTACTCCGCCGTCTGCGTCCTCCCACCCCCACTCAGCCCACGTGCTCCTGCCGCTCCCTCGGCTCTAACTTCCCCTGCCGGGAGCCCCCACCTCCGCTCTGAAAACCCTTTGGTCTCTGAGCAGGGGAAAGGTCCTGGGGTCTTCGCTCACATCTCCCCACGCCCTTCGGTGCGCAGGACCTTGCTTTGATTTTGTCATTGCGATGGTTTAGATATATTGTGTACTACATATTAAGATGTATTTTTTTTTAAATGAGCTACATATCACTTTTAATAGTACAGAAATCTGTTCCCAGGTGTTAATCATCTAACCGCTGTTCACTGGCCTTTGGAGTTAGACTGTCAGCCCAGCTTTCTCCATATGCAAAAAGGCCCACAAAGTTCCAGAACACCCTCTTTAGTCCATTCCAAGGCAAACGTGCCATTTTCTGATGAGCCCCCTTCTTCACTGTTGTTGTTATGGACGTATTTTTGTATTTACTTTTTCCTGTTTCTGCAGACAATGAGAAGTTCCTTTCTAAGGGCTTTCCTCAGCATTCCGTTCATAGTTTCATGATAATACCTATCACTCATGTGGCGTTTTCCTCTTTGGATTACTTCCTCTGCTACTGGTCCTTAAGTTTCTCTAGGCAGAACTTTGGTCTGTAAGTTTCTCCAGGCAGAAATATTTCATACTCATATTCACAACTTTTTCAAGAGCTCCTAGTGTGGTCCTCGGCATACAATACGTATTCAAACAATGTTCAAGGAGTGAATGTCCCTTAAATATGAGGCCAGCTTTGGTGGTTTTATGTGGTATTTAAAGGAAGGAAGACTTCAATTTGTATGCTTGGCCTGTATCCCACATAATTGGTCCTGTGGAAAACAAAGCATTTTGAAATTAGCTGGATGATTGCTCATACGTTCCTATAATCCTTGAAACAAGTCTTCTTTGTAAATATTACCCACTTTTTCTAAGATGATACTCAGGTTAGTAACTTGGTGGTCACTAAATGTGAAGACCCCTAAGCCTTACAGATCTCATGGTTCTTCACACCAGCCCAAGCTGCATCAGGCTGGCGTTAATGCAATACTTGACTGCCCAACCACCCAGCCACATGCAAAACCTACCTACCAGTACCACAGAGAGCTTACCCAACCATCTTTCTTCCAAAAATAACATTTATTTTTCCCTCCCTCTTTCTCTTCTCTTGCTTGACTCCCTTAAGTCAGAGTTCTAAAAAACAAAAACACCTCTCAAAGCTCAGACCTCTTGTTAAACTTATTGTCTTAACGCCTAAACTTAAAATTACTTATATGCACATATCTTGCCTTGGCTATCCCTGTGTCTCACATAGGGCTTCATATCTCTTTGGTTTCTCCATTCAAATAAATAGTAGTTAACATTTGTTAAGTTAGATAGACCAAAGATCAGCTAACAGCCAGCCATTGGTCCAAGCATTAACACATAATAGCTCATTTAATCCTCAACATCCTTATGAGATAGAGCCTATTTTATAGATGCGGAACAGAGACATAGAGGTATATCACATAGCCAGTAATTAGTGGAGCAGAAATTTGATCCCTGGCAATCTGCTTCAGAGGCTGCTTTCTCAACCACCATGCTTTAAATGGCCTACCATAATCCCTGGCACCTAATACATGTTAATGAGCATTTTAAAAATGATGAATATTTACCCATCTACACTTAGCATCATAGCAGGAAAAAGAGATAGTAATGAAATGGGTAGAACTTCAGGTTATTGAGAACATATAATTAACCCCAATACCACAAGAACTGCTTTCTGCCCTGCCTGTGGCCTATATTTGAAACATGAGAGGGACATGGTCCATGCTCATGACATCAGGTGTGCATGTCAGATCACTAAGCCTTCACGTTTGGATTCTAGGACCCTCCTTCACAATCACTGAAAGGATCTCCAGCTAAACCAATTCCTGGCCAAGTCCACCAACAAGCCAATTTGTGTTCTTCAGGGACCCAGCAGTGAGCAATGTCAGTTCCTGTGGCAGGCTGAATAATGGCCCCCACAGATGTCCATGTTCTAATCCCCTAGAAACTCTGTTACTTTATATGGAAGAAAATGGATTTTGCAGATAGTAATGAAATTAAGAATCCTGAGAAGGGGAGATTATCCTGGATTATCAGGGTGCGCCTTAAGTGCAATCATAGGTGTTTTTAGGAGGCAGAAAGAAATTTGAGACACAGAAGAGGAAAAGGGAATGTGACCACAGAGACAAACATTGGAGTGATGCAGTCACAAGCCAATGAATGGCAGCAGCCACCAGAAGCTAGAAGACGCAAGGAAGGAATTCTCTCCAAGAGCATCTCAAGGAAGCACAGTCCTGCTTGCATATTGATTTCTGTCCAGTGAAAGTGATTTTGGACTTCTGGCCTCCAGAACTGTACAGAAATAAGTGTATATTGTTTTAAATCAGCAAGCTTGTGGTAATTTGTTACAACAGCCAAAGGAAATGAAAATACAGTTCCCAAATCTGGAAGATGACTTTCAATACCTGGGGATGAAATAAAAAGATACTTCAAGCAGTTGGTCAATTTTCTTTTCTGTGACCAATGAAGCCAATCATTTGTGGGGAGGGAAGGAGGAGGAGAGAGAACATTTAGCTCTCAGCATATTATATAAAAGCCTTCCAATCTAGACTTTGCCATTATATCCAATAATAAATACATATAATAACGGGGATACACTTATATGATTTAAAGTAGACTTGAAAATTTAAATTTGTTGCTCACTACCCAACCATATTGCCTAAAGTACATGACAGTTTACAGCCTTTTAAATTTACTAATATTTTATTTAGGATTTTAGCATCATCATATAGTACTGCCAGAACTACCTAATGCTAGTAAGTAAGAAGGAGGCATTACTAATCAACAAACATAAAGTTTCAGTTAAGTGAGATGGGCAAGCACCAGAGATCTGCTGTACAGCATCATACCTATAGGCAACAATAATGTGTTATATACTTAAACATTTAAGAAGGTATGATCTCTTTTAAGTATTCTTACCACAATAAAATAAAATATAAAAAATCATTATCTGGTTTAATTTTAAATATGTATGCCATAATTATCTAGTGAACATTTGCATTATTCATTATAGTTAAAAGTGTTAATTTGTAAAATGAAAAAAATATATAAATTCTTCCAGAGTATAATTCAGGCTCTCTTGACCTCTGAGATGTTCTAGTATGTTAAATTAAGAACCTCAATAAAGGTATTATATTTCTTTTTAACTCGGACCACCAGATAAAACATAGGACATCCAGTTAAATACAAATTACAGATAAACAGCTAATAATGTTTTAGAATGAGTCCATGTGCCATGCAATATCCAGACAATAAATTGCCTCTATTTTGCAACCTGTTATTAACCATGCAATCACTGGGATTTGGGAACATACCTATACTAAGGAGTTATTCATTATTTATCTGAAATTTAAGTTTAAGTAGGCACTTTGTATTTTTATTTGATATACTGACAACCCTATTTTTGATTTTCCAAATGCTCATGCATTTCCCATTTTATCCCTTCTCCCCAAGCCTTCAGTGGAACTAATGTATGTTCACTTCAAGCAGGGCTGAAATGAGATTTAACCCCTCACTACTGGCCTAGGGCTGGTGGTGCCTTGCTTACATAGCAGAAAAGAGGGTATGATGTGACTTCTGTAAGATGTATTCACAGAGTCTAAGTCTATTCTGCCCGTGAGGGATTTTCCATTAGGTTATACCAAATGTTCAGCATGCCACTATTTAACATACAAACGGTAGATCCGATTAGGATGGAAACGTATTTTTCCTTTTGAACTACTTTAACCCCATTCACAGTTCTTTGGATTTAGTACAATAGTTCTGGTCAGCAGTGAGTAAATATTTCTGTCCCTTTGTACCCTTTCCCCTATAACTGTTGGCAGCAAGATGTATAGTAAGTGTACAAAAGGGCAAAGGCAGAGATAATAAGAATGTATGTGGCCTGTATTGGAAATATGAGAGGGACTAAGTCAAGTAAATCACTAAGTTATTTGAGACTTAGTTTACTCTTCTGTAGAAATAGACCATAAACCTTGTAAAATGTTCAGCATAGGGTACTCAATCACTATATGGCAACTATTTGGGGGGCCTTACCTGCTATGATTCCATGCAGTGCTTTATCCCCCAGGCATGCCTACTATGAGGATTTACACATAAGTGCTCAAAACATATTAGTTAAATGAATGAATGAATGAATGGATATAAGGTAATTTATATGAAAGTGCTATAAAATTCACCAAGTATAGTAGAATTTTAAGAGGTAGTACTAATAGTAATAATTAATAAGTAATAATGGGCGACACCACTGAGTCTTTGATTCTGGCTCAGCTTTGGAGAACTGCTCTGCAAGAAATGTTTGATTCTTTGTATTTTTTATCCAAAAATTCAATTGAGAGAGACACTGTCTACAGAATAGCAACATCTATTGATCAGTGGAAAATGTTTCATTCTTCCTGTTTTGCTCAGTAAAAATTCCCATTCATCCTTCAAATACTTTTTACTATATCTCTTTCACGATGCCTATGTCAATTAAATTAGTCTTGGCCACATTTAATAGAGACCCCCACTCTTCCTGGCACAAGTGGCTCTTCTTTGTCTCCTGTATCAGCAGTGCAGAGTTCAGCTGGCCACAGCTAATGTGGTGTCACCACAGTCATTAATGCAAGGTGATACAAGCTTCAACACCCTGCACTGGTTTTAGCCCACGATGGCTGTTGCGACTCCAGGAATCATGACTTTAGGAACTGGAAATAGAAGGTAATGGATAAAAAGTGAGCTTCTCCAGCTGAATCAGTCTCCTTTAAAGAGCCTCGTTCTATTCAATGAATCTCACCTACTCTATGTGCAAGGAGAGGCTAGGAATTGTCTTTTAGCAGGATACATTGCTGAATGAATACAATTGGGGTCTATTACTAAGGAGAACAATTAGAAAGGATATTAGCCAAATAACCAGCAGTGTTTGCCATAGACCTCTTCACTTTTCCTTTCATCTTCATCTTCTAAGTCCTGGTTTGTTACCCATTGGCAACTCCTTGAAAGTTCTGTAACCTGCATAATTTTCTCCTCTTTTCCTTTGCATATGTTTAGCTATTTCACAAATCCACTACCTACTCTCTATGTTGTCATTCCATCTTTCTCATGTTTGGCTTAATCATCTTGTAGCTCTTTACATATTTTATTTTTATTCAGTTCTAAACTGCTTATACTATCTACTGTTTTCTCTAAATCTATCCAAATCTTGCTCTTTGACCCTACAGTGATTGACCTTATACATTTTCCCACATTTAATCCAGAGGCTTTCAGGGTCTTTGATCCTTTGTGATCTGAGAAAGATTAGCTTGTGATATGTCTGGCATTTGCTTCAAAATAATCCAGTGCTGGAGAGAGAGAAAAGTCAGTGGTGTACAAATGAAACAATATTGACTATGTGTTGAAATTTTTGAAACTGGGTGATGGATAGGTGGGGCTTCATTATATCATTAATTCTGATCTTGTGTGTGCTTTACATTTTAAACAATAAAAAGCAAAGAAAGACATGATTGGCTTGAATCTTTGTTTTGCAATCGGCTGAAGTATAAAGTCCTCCCCAAAGTTTTTCAGAAAACTCTGAGAGGATTACCTTGTCTTTGTCACTTGTACTTCTGGGATCTTTCACATGAATACCACTCTTTCAGACGTTTTTCCATACACGACTCTCAGCTATTTAGCAAATTACACACACACACACAGACACACACACACACACACAATCCTTTCACACAAAGTCATTTGAATAAGGTAGTCTTTATTAAGACCTATTGGCCATATTTAATGCTCACATCACATGTTACCTAGCAATATAGAAGACTTCTTCATTCTTTCAGCTATGTATGGCCTTTTGATTTAATTCTCTCCATGAGATGTAAGCAGAAGTTTGGTACAGTCTTTTTCTCCCTCTGCACCTTCCCTTTGATTCCTGCTGATTGGAATACAGACCTGAATTCCAGAGCTTGACCAGCCATCGCAGACCATGAAGCAATACCATTTGATGGTAGAGCATCAACATAGAAGGAACTTGGGTACCAGAAAATCACAGGAAGACCTTAGCAACCCCAGACTGTCTTACTTTGGTTTTCCTTAAAAACCACAAGGAAAATAAACATATATCATTTAAGCCACTGACATTATGTTGTTGTTTTTTTCAATTGCATGCTGCCAAACTTAATCAAACTTGATATACTTACTAAGGATTTTTTTTTTTTCTAAACAAATGCAATTCCGAAGCCAGGAGAAATTCTACTGCCAGATATTAATAATTTATTTTTGTCCTTAACCTCATTTCACCTCATTCCTGTATCCATTCTCAGATCCAGTCATAGACCTCTCTTTTCTCCTTGATTTGCTATCATCCAAACCAGTATAATAAAAATCTATTGCAGAAGTAAAATCCAAGTGGCTTAAATATTTCATTAAAACAATATGTTGACTGCTTCAGTTATCAATTGTAGCTAAAAATCACTCCAAAACTTAGTAGCTGAAAACAACAATGATTTGTTTTTTCTCACAATTCCATGGGTTTGCTAGGAGCAGCTCAGCAGGTCTTCTGTTCCCCATAGTGTAGCTGAGATCACTCTGGTAACTACATTCAGCTGGGAGATCTATTGTGGCTGGAATGTCCAAGATGTCCAAGATGGTCTCATTGTGTAGACCTCCCTCTATCTGGCCTCTCATTATCCTGTTTTCCAGCCTGAGCTGCTGTGCAACATGGTGGCTCGCTTCCAAAAGAAACAAGCTGTAACGTGCAAACCCTTATTAAATATCTCAATGCATTGTACTGGCTAACTTTCAATTAGCGAAAGTAAGAAGCGTGGCCAAGCCCAGTGTTAATATAGGATATAAATTCACAAGACTGTGACTATCAATAAGTGTGGCTCACTTGGGCATATCATTGTCTTAATCACTGACTTGCTAAGTCAAAAATACAGCACATGATTTATGATGGCTGAATGTTTATTTCTCCCTGCCACCCCAAAGTCACAATGTTGAAGCTCTAACTCCCAGAGTGATGGTATTTAGAGGTGGAGCCTTTGGAAGATAATTAGGTTTAGATGCGGTCATCAGAGGGTGGTGCCCTCGTGATGGGTTTACTGCTATTATAAGAGGAAAAGACAAGAGAGTTATTTTTTCTCCCTCTTTCCATTTGCATCCACTGAGGAAAGGCCATGTGAGCACACAGCAATATGGTGTCTGTCTGCAAGCCAGGAAGAGGGCCGTCTCCTGAAGCCTAATTTGCCAGTACCTTGATCTTGGACTTCCCAGCCTCCAGAACCATGAGAAATAAATATCTGTTGTTTAAGCCACCTGGTCTATGGTATTCTATTATAGCAGCCTGAGCAGATTAAGGCACTATCTGAACTGCATTTTTGTTCCATCTCCTCCTGATGTTCCCCAGCAGTCAATGCATAAAGAAGCAATTTTATTTAGCTGGGGAGTATTCTTTCAAATAGAGAATGTTATTTAAAGATGGAATCTCATTTTTTTTTTCACATTTTTGTCATATTCACTTTTCTATTTCAGGTTTCGTTTTTGTCACTAGCTAGCATATTCCCATGGTTGAGTTAAAAGCAGATAGTGGTCTAAAAGAAGAAAAATATTCATCAGTTTTATTACAGATAAAACAAATAGAGTTTCTCTGAGGTCAACCTGCCCACTTCCTGTTACTCACAGAAATAGAAAATGGCCGATATAGAATAATAATATTAGTTGTAATATTTATTGATATAGACACCATGGTGCATGCTTTACAAGGATTATCTAATTTAATCCTCATGTGAATGAAAAGGTGTTTTTATTATCCTAATGTTATAAATAGGGAAACTGAGGCACAAGAAGTTTTAGCAATTTACCCAGAGTCGTGGATTTAGTGAGTGGTATTTTGAATCAGTATTTGAATCAGTATTTGAAACTAGTTCTAACTAGTTAGTTAGAACTAGTATTTGAAAGAGTTAGGAAGCCTCCACACTGGGAGAATGAGATTATGGCTGGGGCTGCATAGTTTGGAACCTGATTATTCTCTATTTTACATATTTAAACGTTGCCTCTTCAATTATTTTCAATTAGAAAAAAGTTAAAGCAACATTTTCTGCAGATTTCTTACATATAACCATGAGTGTGATTTGAAATTTATAAAACACTCTAAATGTTCAATATGTAAGAACTGCCCTACCTTTGTGTTACTCCACAGCCCAAGGAAGTGTCCTTGTGGTGTACAATGGTTGCACATGTTGTGACTGGATGCTTTGTCCACTGAAGCTAGGCTGGAACAGGACTGTCCCTGGAGGGTGGTAGGAAAGAGGCTGTGTCCGCCTCAAGTCAGTTAAATCTTCAGGTATGACTCTGCCTCCCTGAGAGTTGAAATCCATTCTTCTTGCAATGAATGCAGGAGATGTATAAAAATACTCTGTTTGCTAGTTGAGTTTGTGTGGAATCATCACCTCATTTCAGCACCACTAGAGAAGCCTGAAGGGTACACATGAGGCACCTTTAGCATTTATAATGACATCTATTTCAGTTTATATCACCATGCTAAGGATGCAATAGACTCAAATCAATTGTTTTAGGTAGTTAATGGAGCCCAAAATGCATTGTAATATAATGTATTTTGCAGAAATATCACAAAATAGTTCACAGGTAATTATGTTTGATGTGGAAAAACACAAACTCCGAATGTGAAAATTTGTTCTGTAGGCTGCATTTAGAAAAGTGGTGGGCAGGGCTCAGATAGTTTATAAAGACTAGGGAAATCAAAATTTTATAAATAAGATCTATTGTTTTATTAAATGAGCCTGAGGAACATTTTTAAAGGGTTCAAAAGTGAGAGGGGATTCCTGTAGGTAATTAGATTCCTACTGTCTTTGGCCTAAAACTTAACTAAATATACTTAATTAGATCACATATATGAATTACATTAACATATTTAATATGTATTTAACTCTTGTATAAAATTTTGGTTACCTATGCAAAGCGACATGCACTACATTAGATGCCCTTCCCCTTCTCTGTCATCTCCTACTGGTATTCCTTCTTGTGCTCCCTGCCCAAGCCACAACAGCATCCTTGCTGTCCCTCAAATACATGAGGACCACTTCTGATTTAAGAGATTTTCTGGCCAGGCGCGATGGCTCAGCCTGTAATCCCAGCACTTTGGGAGGCCAAGGTGGGCGGATCACAAGGTCAGGAGATCGAGACCATCCTGGCAAACATGGTGAAACCCCATCTCTACTAAAATACAAAAAATTAGGTGGGCATGGTGGCGAGCACCTGTAGTCCCAGCTACTCGGGAGGCTGAGGCAGGGGAATCGCTTGAACCCAGGAGGCGGAGGTTGCAGTGAGCCAAGATCACGCCACTGCACTCCAGCCTGGTGACAGAGCAAGAGTCCGTCTAAAAAAAGAGTTTTTTCCTTGCTGATCCCAGTTCCTGGAACATCTTTCCCCAGCTATGTGCATGGCTAACTCTCTTACCTCTCTCAAATATTTGCTTCAATGTCACCTTCTCTATAAGGCACTTTTAAAATTGCACCCCATCATCATCTCAGGGTTCCCAATATTTCTCATCTGCTTTTCCATTTGTGTAACAAAAATCACCTTCTAATATACAACATAAATTACTGTCACCTTAATTGTTATCTCCATCTCTGCCCTCTTCAACAAGAAACTCTTATAAGGGCCTGAAACCTTTTTTTATGTTTTATTAACTGATGTATCTCAAAAGCCTATTACATTGCCTAGTACGTAGAAGACACTCAATACATATTTGTTGAATAAATTAATATAGCTGTCAATTGTGCAACATCTATTCTTAAATAATTCTTCAATGACTACATTGATGTTCAGTTTTTGCATTGTTATGTAGTTATAAGACAGTATAATGTCTAATGAGAAGTGAATGGTGAGTTGTATTAAAAAAATAGAAGAAGAGTCTACACTGAAAGAAAATGTTATTCTGAGCTAATGTATGTAGGAAACATATGCTTAATGCCACAGGTCTAGTTCAAGATCTCCTAATAGTCCTAAAACTTGGGAAAGGAATTGGGCTAAGAATGAGCAGTATGACAGAATAAATTTTTATTTTCTTCCCTTTAAATTTAACTCCTATTTGAAAATCCCAACTTATTAAATTATTATTCAGAGGAATTTTTAAAAATATGGATCTACTAAGAATTGTATGTTTTTAAGTTTTAGTTGGCAATAATTTTCCTCATTCTAAGACACAAATTTTTTCCAATAGACCTCTCATATGAAAAAACTTCAGGTGATTAAATGCAAACCAAAACGCTGCCATGAGAATGAGAATGATTTCTGGAGCTATTTCCAGCTTTAAAATAAATAGTTATTGAGATTGATTGACAACGTCTGCAGTGCGCACGGGAGGTGGGAACATGACATTGGTGCTTGTATTTACCACCCTGGGGCTAAGTAACCTCTAAGGTCCCTTTAAGCTGTCTCATTCTTTGTAAAATACAAAGTATTAAAGTATTAGTAGAAATTCTAGGTCAGGGAAATTTGAAGTGAATATATTAAGAATCTTAACTGGTTGGAAGTTAAGCATTGTAAATTAAGCATCACTGAAGACAAAATTTATATCAGAACTTCCGTGTTAATATATGGGCTTACTTGCTGTGGCTATATCTCCTCCTGCCTCATTAAAATACATCTGAAAAGTGATCAAAAGACAGGAGGGATGTGTGTGCATGCATGTGTGCATTCCTTATACTTGTTTATTATCTATTTCTCCAACTTGGCTGTATGTTCCATTATGACAGGAACCATGTTTGATTTTTTTCATGGCTGCCTAACATGTAATAAGGAATCATAAAATATAGTTTAAATGTGTGAGTTGAAATAAAGCTGATGCCTTTGCAGCATGATCCTAAAGAGAATATATAACATTTTGTTGGGAAATTATGGCAAGAAAATTATAATTTTGATTATTTGTTCCTTCTAAGAATACTAATAAAGTGACAGTGATAACAAATATTTTATTAACAAACCAAATACCCATTTTCATAATAATTTGTTGCATTTTCCAGTTTTTTTAATGAAATGTGTCATCCATATATTATATTTTGCCCTCTCTCAACTATGTACAACAGAATTTTTGTTTCAGATTAAATAACCTCTTTTTAATTAAATGCACATTTCCAAGCAATTACCTTAAAAAATAAGGTATATGTTTAAATATTGACAAACTTAAGGACAACTTACAGTAAAACAAAAAATAAAATTTCTAGTTGACAAGGACAGAATAAAAACAAAGCAAATAAAACAAAACCTACAAGGTACAATACAGAAATCCAAAGTAGCTGGGAAACAAAAAAATAAAGTGTTAACGAAAATATAGAATTAAGGTTAAATATATTGATTGTGACATTTATGTGTGAGTTAAAATTCTTATTAGCAAAAAAAGAAAAACGTGTAAACAGAGGTCACAATAATATCAAAAAGGAACTCAAGGGGGGAAAGCATTAAATGGCTGAGTGGGCAATTCTACTGATAAAATCTATAATGGAAAGATAACAGTAATAAATTTTCACACACACAAAACATAGCAACACAATGTTAGAAATAATTTGATATTAAAACAATTAACAAGGAAGGGGAAAGGGTGAATAGGTGAAATACAGAGGATTCTTAGGCCAGTGAAAATATTCTGTATGATACTCTAATGATGGATACATTTGTCCACACCCATAGAATGTACAATGTCAAGAGTGAAACCTAAGATTAAACTATGGATTTTAGAGGATTATGACATGTCAGTGTTCATCAACTATATGAATATACCATTTGAGGAGGGATGTTAATAATGTGAAAGGCATGCATTTGTTGGGGAATGCGATATAGAGGATATCTCTGGACTTCCCTCTCAATTCTGCTGTGAACTTAAAACTGTGCTAAAAGAAATATTTAAAAAGTACTGAAAGGAACAGAAGTCAACTTTAAAAAAAGCAATTATAGTGAGATGCCTTAGTTTAATACTATGCCTATGACAAATCAAGAAATGAAGTAAATAAGCATAAATATTTGTGAATGATATAAATTTATACCCAAATAGGAAAAATATTTCTTGTCAAATGCCTGTGGAATAATTGTAAATTTAATCATATACAAAACCATGCAAAAACCCTGAACTTCAAAAAAAATAAAAACTGGATGGGCCCATTTACATCCTTTGTTCAAGAGTTTAAAAACTGAAAATTAACTAAGAATTCATTAAGTAACAATTTTTAAAAGAAAATGAAAATAAATTAAAATGTCTTTAGAACATAAATAGATGGAGAATGTATATGTCAAAATTTCTGGGATCTTCTAAATTACATATCAAAAGTAAATGTAGATCCTTCGGGGCTATTATTTAGGAAAGATAAAATGAATAGCATAAACATTTTTTGAGACGGTTTTTTTTTTTTTTTTTTTTTTTTTTTTTTGTCGCCCAGGCTGGAGTGCAGTGGCGCAATCTCGGCTCACTGCAAGCTCCGCCTCCCGGGTTCACGCCATTCTTCTGCCTCAGCCTCCCGAGTAGCTGGGACTACAGGCGCCCACCACCTCGCCTGGCTAGTTTTTTTGTATTTTTTAGTAGAGACGGGGTTTCACCGTGTTAGCCAGGATGGACTCAATCTCCTGACCTCGTGATCTGCCCATCTCGGCCTCCCAAAGTGCTGGGATTACAGGCTTGAGCCACTGCCCTGGCCATTTTTTAAAAGAAGTCAGTGAGGTTTAAAGAAGGCAACCCAAGCAGGAAAAAGGAGTGAATTGTGTGTAAACGGAAAAAAAATAATAATAATAGAGTGAATAGGCAGAGATTTGTAAGAACTTTTTTCATGGACACCTCTGCGAAACATAATTATTTTAAAAAATCAATTTATAAAAATAAAGTAAATATAAAAGCTTGTATGGAAGATATTTTACTTTACATAAAAAATGAATGCATAGCTGAATAAAAATATATAAGGTAATCCTAATTTTGTGCAAAAATATAAATCAGAGTAGAACAAATTGAAATGTTTATTATATATGTAGCTATAAAATATCTTGGTCAAGAAAGTTTTACAAGTAAGTTTTTCTTAGTTTGCAAAAAACGGATAATCATAGTGTTATATATGAAATATTTCAGAGCTTAAAAAATACCTGAAAAGCAAACCAAACTATTTTGTTAAGCTACCTTCATAGTGAAACACAAAAAAATCCGAGAGAACACAAGTATACAGCAATCCCAGTGATAATAAAGATTCAAAGTTTAAAAATAACATATGAAGAACCCATACTTAGTAGCACACTTAACCCAAATTACATAGGGCTCCTCCCCAGGAATGCAAGGATGGCTTAAAATTTGGAAAGATACAATGGCTTTCAATACAACCATGTTGAGATTACATGGTTGCATGTAATGCAACCCAAACCACATTCTTCCATATTATAAAGATGTTTCAGCCATTTCGAATTAACTTGTACTTTAAAACAATTTCGATAAACCCAAATGGATTTTTTGGCAATAGAAAAAAATATTAATTCTGTAAATCTTTGATGAAAGTGAACAGATAAGTATAGCTATGAACATTAACAAAGAATTTATTCTAGTTCATATTTTAGGGTCTTACAGTCACAATAATTAAAGTATTATTTTCTGTGTATCAGAACTGGAAATTAGATAAATGGAGTAGAACAGATAGCATCAAAATAGATGCTAATGCATGTAAATCTTAACATATGTTACGGAGTATCACAATGCAATGTAAAAGAGACTTAGTGAGATTTTAAAATGTTTAATTGTATAATACATTAGGAGGAAATATAAGTGAATATCAACAAAGGGCTGGGTATGTAAGGGTTTTCTAAACAACAACAGATTCTAAAGCAACAGATGAAATTACACAGCAGAAGACCTACTGAATTGTCTAATCATTTTAAGCATTTTAAAACCAATGAATAAAGACTGGGCATATTAAAAGGCAAAGTGGGAAAAAACACCCAATATGACAAAGGTTAATATCCTTACTTTCTAAGTAAATGTTATAAATTATTAAGAAAAGTCATAAAACCCCGTTGGAAAAATACCAAAAAACATTTGAAAATATGCCCAACCTCACTGAAAACACAAAAACGGAAATTACACACAGAAGCCATATATCACTAATAAAATTGATAGGGGCTTTAAAAATTATAATGCCCAGTGCTGGTAAGGGATGTGATAAAATATGTATTTTCTTACACTATAGTTACAAAATTAAATAGTTCAGGTTGTAAAACTTCATGCATACATGAAATAGCTATAAAAAGCACAGAAAAAAATAGAAATACAACAAATGTACAATAAAACTCACCTTTTGGCTGTGGGAATATATAGATTTTTTATTTTTGTCTTTATAATTTTCTCTATTGTTTAAAAAGTTGCACAAAGATAATTCTAAAATTAGAATAAAATAGATATTAAAATATATTACTTATATATTGGCAAATAGAAAAGGTAGCATAAATAAATTTATCTACCACATGATCTCAAATGTATCACCAAAAAGTTACTGAAAAAAATGATGGAAATTAGCACTGAAAATTTAAAAAATGATTTCTTTTGAATCATTTAAGTAAGTGAAAATTTTTCTCTTTTATCCTTTGTATACCCTTTTTTATGAGCACATATTACTTTCATAATCAGAAAAAGTAAGTTTAAGCTTGAAACATCAATAGAAATACAGTTGATTCACTTGTAATGTTGTGGTTTATAAATTTGAGGGTGGTTTTTGGCATAATTGAGATGTGTCTATTTACAGCATTTTTTTTTCTGTTAAGACTAGCAAGAACTTAGTATTATGCAAGCATGAATGGCATTTAAGAGCCTTGATTTAACAGACATCACTTACCTGTATAATAAAACAGTAATCCAATAATTATGTTCTAATTAAATTTAATGTTCAAATAAAGTAATATAATAATTCTATGCATATTTTTATTTATCCAATAAAGAGATTGCATTTTTTGTCAGGCTATTTGGGTAAGTCCATGTAAATTTCCCAAACCAGTTCTGTTGGGTTTGATATGGAATCAGTCTGCTCTTCAATGGATAGCACTGGGAAATTTTCAGGATTGAAAAGAAACCATGAATCACTGCAGTAAGCATTTATATGATTGTGATGCCATAAAGCTAAATGATAACACTATAATGGGGTGGGTATGTGCAGCAGCAGAATGAACATTAAAACTTTACTACCTTTATTTGTGGGGCTTCTCTGCCTCCACTCCACTGGATTCTGTTGATGTCTTATCACTGGATTGTTACCACCAAATATAATTATGATGAAAAACCAAGGACTCAGATTATGATGATGTGAAAGTACTAACAACACAAAACAACCTAGCTAGATGCTTTACAAAAACACTTGCCTCTTTCAAAAACTCTCCCACAAACCCAATCCAAAACTAAAAATTCCTAACCATAACTCCAAGATTATAAATCTTGCTTCACAACTACTAACATTCATCTATCAGAACTCACCAACTTTAAGACACTGCCAGCACCAATAAGCTTTCTTTCTAAACAATTGTTCAACCTTCTTTTCCCCCAATAAACCTTAACCTTTAGTTTGTTTTTAAATGTTCTGTTAATTGTCACAGACTTGAATTTATACCTACCAAGTGCCAGGTCTTATGCTTAGGATACAGAAAGGAACAAGATATAGCCCCTGACCCCAAGGAGCTCACAATGGGATGGGGGGCCATAATAAACCATCAGAAGACTGTGTGTGGCAGGAGCACTAGCACAGGTGTGTTCACAGAGAATAACTTACCAGCACTTGTCCTGAGTCTACCATTAAACGCTGGCACAATGTCTGGCCCATGGTAAGCTCTGTACCCTAGACCATGAATGTGTTTTACAAAGATCAGCTCTTCCAAGAAGTCTTCCTTGCTTAATTCAATTTCTATTCTAATTACTTAAAAAAAAAAAAAAAAAAAAAAAAACCTTTCTTTTTTTTTCCCAAGTAATTAGATTTTTTCCCCCAACTTTTATTTCAGGTTCAGGGAGGACCTGTGCACGTTTATTACATGGGCAGATTGCACCTTGCTGGGGTTTTGTATAAAAATGATTTCATCTCCCAGGTAGTGAGCATAGTACCCAATAGGTAGTTTTTCCATGCTCATCCTCCTTCTAACTTCCCTCATCAAATAAGCTCTGGTGTCTATTGTTCTCATCTGTATTAGTTCATACTCATGCTACTAATAAAGACGTACCCAAGACTGGGCAATTTACAAAGGAAAGAGGTTTAATTGATTCACAGTTCAGCATGGCTGGGAAGGCCCCAGGAAACTTACAATCATGGCAGAAGAAGAAGTAAACACGTCCTTCGTCATATGGTGGCAGCAAGAAGTGCCAAGCAAAAGAGGGGAAAGCCCCTTATAAAACCATCAGATCTTGTGAGAACTCACTCACCATCACAGGACCAGCATGAGGGTAACTGCCCCTATGATTAAATTACCTCCCATCAGGTTCTTCCCATGACATGTGAAGATTATGGGAACTACAATTCAAGATGGCCTGCCACCATGTAAGACATGCCTCTTCCCTCCCCTGTCACCATGATTGTAAGTTTCCTGATGCCTCCCCAGCCATGTGGAACTGTGAGTCAATTAAACCTCTTCTCTTTATAAATTACCCAGTCTCGGGTATGTCTTTATAGCACTGTGAAAATGGACTAATACAGAAGATAAGTAGGTATTAACTTTGGAGAAAATTGTTATCCCTTTTTCATCAATAGATGGGGATTTTTTTTACATCTTATCTAAAATATATGCCTAATCTGGAGTCGTGTAGTTTTTCTCTATTTCTGCTAACAGTTTAGTGTTTTAGCTGTTATATTTAGGTTTATGGTTCATTTCCAATTAAATTTTATGTGCAAAGTGATGTTGGGTTGAGGTTCATTTATTTCAATAAAGATATCCAGTTGTTTTAGCGCATTTGTTGAAAATTATTTGTCCCTCATTGAATTGAGTTGATTCTTTTGTCAAAAATTATTTGACCACATTTATGGGTCTACTTATAGAATCCCTACACTCTTATCATTGATCTGTTGGTTTACCTTTATTTCAATATAATGCTATCATGATTATGATAGCTTTATAGGAAGCGTTGAAATCAGGTAGTGTCCATCCTCCAACTTTCTATTCTAGATTCTTTACAAATTTTACAAATAGAGTCAAAGGAGGCCATTTTGAAACTTCAACATTTAATGACTAGCCTGTTGGATTTTGAACTTGGATGGGGCCTCTGGACCTTTTGTTTTGGCCATTTTCTCCCATTTGGAATGGGAGCATTTATCCAATGCCTGTACCCCCATTGTAACTTGGAAGTAACTAACTTGCTTTTGATTTTCCTGTATAAATTTTAGAAAGATCTCATCAATTTTGATCAAAAATGCTTGCTGGAATTTTGATTAAAATTTCATTGACTATATTGATCAATTTGGGGAGAATGAACATTTTAACAGTTTTGAGTCTTACAATTCTTGAAAATGGCTTTTCTTTCTGTATATTTATATATTATTTTAATGTCTTTCAACAATACTCTTTAGTTTTAAATATAGAGGCCTTGTTCTTGCTGTACTAAATGTATTCCTAAATATTTAAATTTGTCATGCTATTATAAATGCGTTTTTTATTTTTTGAGATGGAGTCTTGTAGTCATCCAGGCTGGAGTGCAGTGGTGCAATCTCGGCTCACTGCAACCTCTGCCTCCTAGGCTCAAGAGATTCTCTTTTCTCAACCACCCGAGTAGCTGGGATTACAGGTGCCCACAACCACACCCAGCTAAGTTTTTGTATTTTTAGTAGAGACAGGGTTTCACCATGTTGGCCAGGCTGGTCTCGAACTCCTGATCATGTGATTCGCCCGCCTCGGCCCCCCAACATGCTGGGATTACAGGCGTGAGAATGTCTTTTTAAAGTTTTAGTTTCCAGTTGTTTGTCGCTAATACGTAGAAACATAAGAATGCAACTGACTTTAAATATCAACTTTGTATTCTACTATCTGGCTGAATTTACTTACTTTGCTGGAAGGATTTTTAAAAATACCACTTAGGATTTTCTATGTAGACATTCATATAATTTATGGATAAAGAACATTTTACTTTGATCTGTTGTACTTTTTTCCTTGCTTCACTGCACTGGCTAAGAACTGTGGTACAATATCATTAGAAGTTTTAAGAGGAGACTTCTTTGTCTCCTTTCCCAGCATTAAGGGGCAAACATTCAGTCTTTTGCCATTAAGTATGTTAGCTTTAGATATTGAAAATACACACATGCTCATGTATGTGCATTTTAATGTTATGGAAAACATAGAGTTTTGGCCAGCAAACGGTTTGTATACTTGAACACTTATTAATATATTGGAATATTAATTTTAAGATAATAACATATTTAAGCTCAAATATTAAACTTTAACAAACTCAGTCATTAAGCCTAGTGTCATGAGAGATGTGGTAGTAAGAGTATCTGGAAAAGGTCATTCCCCAAACTTTTTTGTGTGTTATTTTTATAGAAAAAACAAAAGCGCTGGTTCACTAAAAGTTTAAATAGGAAAGAGTAACAATTGATAAAGACACAGACTTACAATGCTATAATCACAGGAAATACTACTATTCTAATGTCCTTGGTTAGCTTATCTTCAAAATACAGGTGCCATTTATGAGATTTGGGGGCATTATATGCCCTTTAGGAGATTTTCACCATCCCATTTGCTCCAAACAAGAAGATCAAGATTCTCACATTCCTATGCTCATGTTGCCTGTGCCCCAATCCTCATGCGTTACCAGGAATGTTTGGTGTCAGTTGTCACACACAGTGTCAGTGGCCCCATTCCTGCCCCCTATGGATTCAGGGGCCCACATGTCCTTTATGAGTTTCATGTGTCACCTCTCCACCAGTCGCAGATCTGGGTTGCTCTGATTTGGCCCATGAGAGCTATCTAAGTGATTCCTTTTTCTTTTTACCTTTCAATTTGTTTATCTATAAGGAAGCGGAGGTGTGCTGGGTGGAAGTTAACGTCACAGTATTTACCAAAACCACAGTAGAAATACAAAGTCATGTCTCCTAAATAATTGGTTTTAAGTTCTGAATATGTAGAACTTTAAAGACAAAGCAGGAGAGAAATGAGTCCCACTGAAGAGTCAGAAGTGTGTCAGGAATAGCTCCATTACGGGGAAATCCTGACACATCCAGGGAGCTGGCAAGCTCAGGCACTAGTTTTCTGTTTGAGAACAAAGAACCTAAATTTTTGTATAAAATTAAGAATCCCTTTGTTCACAAAATAATCACATTCTATTTTATCTGTTTTGTAAATTTGGATTTTTGCAGTCTGGATCTAGTTAAAGTTAAGCATACCTGTGGTAAAAACAAAGTATACTGCTTTGTCCCATAGCACTTTTAAGCCCGCTGTTTCGTAGGATCAAAATACAGGTGGCATAAAAATGTATTCCGTGTATGTAGAAACTGTTAATGTGTGCTGGAGAGATTGGCTCCTTTCCAGGCTCATCTCCTGCAAAGCTACTCTCTCATCCCCACCAGTCCCCAACACACATCCCTGGTTTGCCTTTTGTTGTAATTATACTTTAGCTACAACAAACTTCTCACCTTGCCTTGAATTGCCATCCTCTTTCATGACTGCATACTATTGCATTAGCTGTTTCTGCCACCTGGAATTTCCTTTCTCTCCTCTTCACTGATTAAATCATAACAAGTTCTTAAGATCCAATGCAAATGTTTTCTCTTCTCTAAAACCTCCCCTGAATTGCTAGCCATTATTGGAAGTCCCCAAAGCACCCATTTTTTATTACAGCATTTACGAAACAAGAGCTTGCCTCTTTCTGTTGTTCATGTATGTTGACTACACTGAGCAGGGCCGTGTCTAATTTCTTTAGATTCCAAGTATTGAAGACAAAGATGCTTAGGAATTGCTGGCTGAGTGGCTAAATGAATGAATTAATGATTGAATGTGTTTTTCACTTTTTTCCTGCTGTCTTGAACTCCTTTTCCTCACTCTAAATATTTTTTCATAGCATTTAATATCTTCTAACAGATAATAAAATGTTCTTGTTTACTTATCTTTATTATCAATATCCTCCTATTAAGTCAGAGTGTCTGCTCTTAATATGTATTAATATTTATTTAAGGAATTGATAATCAGTCCTGCTGCGTATTTTTCTTTCTAATCTCATGTCCTTGATTTTCATTATTTAGGAAGTGGGTTGAATTTCTGTATTATCCCATTTCCTGGTTGTTTCCCTGCAGATTTTGTACCTTCGTCTGCAATTCCACACAATCTAAATAGGATTCTTTGTAATAAGGCTTTGAAAGTTTCTGATCAATGTTTAACTATTAGTTAAACATTATCACCTTTTATCAGCCTTAACAAGTTACCTCAAATAAGTTTACCAGATAGGCCCTAGTAGAAAACGTGGGAAGAGACAGCATTGATTCATTCATTCAACAGAAAACTATCTAGCGCTGCCCGTGTGCCTTTGTTTAATGTGTTGGACATGGTCACCACCCTAACAGAATTTACATCTACTCCTGAGGTCCTCAATCATCTGCTGCTTGCAATAAACTTGCAAATGCTAGAATTTATGGTAGCCTAAAAAAATTTTAAATGTTCATAATGCAATCACTGCCACAATGTAAAACTGACCCTCTATAAAAGTGCTTATGATTATCACAAAATTCATTAGCACCATGCCTGTTTTCTGAAAACTGTTTAATCTCTGGACTAAGCTCTATTTTATCATCAAGAGACAATGTTTTCATGTGATCCAATAAGCATTCTCTCTTTCCCTGCTCTCAGCTTGACTTCATTGTGCTGTGCTTACTTCTTTTTCCTTGCTCTCTCTACCCTTCACAAACTATGCAACACAATGTTGCATCTCTCAGAAGTCAATGTGAAAGAAGTTTGTCTATGAGAATAAATTCTACACTTTGATCAAACTTGGGGGTACACAGACAGAAAATTTCTAGTTTTGGATGATGGGCAAGTTTGCTATGAAGATAGAAAAATGAAAGTATCTGCTCAATGGAAGGATGTGTAGTTGGTTGGCTGAGATATAAGGGTCCCGTGCGGCCAGCAGGCAGCAGGAAGGCCCTGAGAATGGACACTCACAAAGGAAGAAGAATGGTGATGCTGGCAAAGAAAGACACTTCTACTTCACAATTTTTCTAGGCCAGTCCATGTTCACAACCTCCTAGAATCTTTGGAGGTGATATTGACTCGTGATTATGACAATTTTCACTCAATCTCAGGATCCAATACATTGTTAGGCCAGTGTACACTTGTATGTCCATTGTCACATTATATTACCCTGGATGCATTCCTATGCAGTCTTCCGGGAAAAATGCATTCTTCCCTATCAAGCCTTCTCCAGAAAAGTATGGGCCTTATTTATGGCACCTCCTTTCCTTCTTCTTCCAGATGAAGCTCTGATTCCTCCCAGCAACCTCTGCATTTTAAATCAGTGCTACCATTTCTGCACAAACTATTCCTGCTTATACTCTGCTTCTTCCTAGTGACCCTTACTTGTTTCTGAGTATAGATCTCACGTTAATCAAGTTCAGTATTTCTCCCTAAATGTAGCATCACCTTTCATTTCTTCTCATAGCATCAACTCTCCAATTCTAGTTGACAGCAGTTTTTTTCTTCCAGAAGTTAATAAACTTGTCAGTTAATAGATAATATAAAATATATATTTATATAAGTTTGAGGATACATGGACTGAGAAGCATTGTATATGTATAGTTAATAAGATATATCCTTGAAAGAGAAGGACTCCCAAATCTTTGAAAGTCAAATGATAAAAAATGATATAACTGAAATTCAAGCAAAAAACGGCTGATTAAGATTTTTATGTACCATATGCATTAGAAGACATGCCCCAAAATGTTCAAAGCAGGAATATTCCTGGTAGGCCAGGAAATAAGAGAATGAATAAACAAATCAGAATATGTTCATAATGAATACTCCTCATCAGAGTCACAGAATGAACGCAGCTGTATACATCAACATGGATGAATCTCAGGAATATATTGTTTGGCAAAAAATATAAATATCCATGAGTACACAAGTAGGCTTTAATTTATATGCAAAATGGTCACGATTGATTAAAGATACACATGCGGTTAAACTGGAGATTAAAGATAAGAAGACAACTAACTCCAAATAAACAGATTTGTAAGTCTCCTGAGAGTGAGGTGGGTGCAGGGAAGATGGGATGGGATAAGTGGGGAGCACCCAGGGGTTTCAACGTGTTAGTCATGTTCCATTTCTAGAACTGAATAGGGGATTATATGGCTGTTCATTTTATTATTATTGCTTATGCCTTCAATATATTATAAATATAATTTTGCATATATTTAATAATTAATAAAACAATTAAAAATCAACACACTAATAACACTGTAATGAAAAGAAATGGGAAAACATTAAGCTGTAGTCCTACTTCATATAATGGCTGGACTAAAATTTCATATATGAACAACTTCTCAAGAAATTAATAGACCTTGGCAACTTTCTTGTGGGGTGTAAAACTTGTAAAAATTCCAGATTTCCTGAAAATTGCCGTGAGACTTTCTTGCTTCATGTTCTATTAAGAATACAATAATATTTTTAGTAGAGACGGGGTTTCACCGTGTTAGCCAGGATAGTCTCTATCTCCTGACCTCGTGATCCACCCGCCTCGCCGGGCGTGGTAGCGGGCGCCTGTAGTCCCAGCTACTTGGGAGGCTGAGGCGGGAGAATGGCGTGAACCCAGAGGGCGGAGCTTGCAGTGAGCCGAGATCGCGCCACTGCACTCCAGCCTGGGAGACACAGCGAGACTCCGTCTCAAAAAAAAAAAAAAAAAAAGAATACAATAATAAAATATTAATAACACATTCGTAAATGGTTAAACACACTTAATGGTGTAATTTGCTTAGGAATTCTTAGTGCAATGTATACACCCAGTGTACTTCAAGAGTCATGTAATTCGTGTGTGTGTTCAATTTCCCTATAAGACTCACACAAAGACGTAGAAACCCAGAAATCAACCAGGACTTGCCATCTCTCATTTTTCTTCCCTCTGCTTCCTCAGTAACATTTGCATTTATTCTCTCTTCTCTCCCATTCTCCTCTTGTTTACCTTGGCTCAAACTCTCATCTTTTCTTTACTATATTAGCTTTGCAAGTGGTTTTCCTGTCCTGTCTCTTTCTCTGCCAATTCAACTGCCATAGAATTTGTAGCCAAGCTGATCTTTCAAAACACAAATCCCACCTCAATTTGTTTAAAATTTACCTACTTTCCTAAAGAATAAAAACTGAACTCAGCAGGACATAAAACTCTTAAAAATCCAGATACAGTCTATTTTTCTAGTCCCATGCACACCTCAGGCTTCAGTTTTACCAAGCTCTTTCTGCTTCCTCTGATGAACTTTCTTGCTAGATTTCTGCATATTCTTCTGTGTTGGCAATTAATGGCCATTTGTACTCTCTTTGTGCAACTTGAGAGAAGAGACTGTAGCTTCTCTTTCTATTTTTGGGTCTGAAACACTATGTAGAAAATAATTTTATTGAATAGATAAGAGAATCAAGATGATGGAACCTATGAAAAGGGCAGATATGGATGCAGAACTTGGGCCTGAGCATTGGAGGAAGGAGACAGAACACGAGTTTCAAGCTAGAAAGTAAGAAAATAAACCAGAGGTCATAATGAAAAGTGTGTTTTACATACTTACGATGAAATATTTCTCACCATGTACCATTGGCCTTAATCAAATAAATACTAAAAACATTATTAAGCAATGATGGCAAGTCTGGATAATTCATGGTTAAAAAAAGAGAGACAAAAAATAAAAGAAAAGGTTTTTTTTGTTTGGATTTTTGGGTGTTTTTTTTTGGGGGGGGGTGCGGTGGGGATGCTCTCGTTCTTTGTCCAGGAAATAGAAAGTAAATATTTTGGGAAGAAGAAAACCAGTGCACATGGGTGTAGAAGCATTTTTGTGGGCAAACAGGATCTATGTGATGAAATGTTTGATCAAAATATTTATTTGAAATGTTGGTGCTCTGCTCCACTGAGGAAAGATTTGTATCCTGAACATTTGCTTTTTGACATTGTGAAACCCAGTTCAGTGAATCCAATTACCTGAGCAGTAAAGACTATCTGAAGCCAGGTATACTCTGCTGTTCCTTCCCAGAGAGTTGCTATATTGTTTAAACTTGCTAGGTCATTCCAGCATTTGTCTGGGCTTCTGGCAAATCAACTGAGCATCTGCACTTTTCTGGGGGATGAAAAATATAGGGAGCAGCTCCTGACCGTTTGGTCTGTATAAATTACTTAGCAGTCTGACCTGGCTGCCTGCTGTCTGACAGCACCATCAGCTGCTACTTAGCATGAGTTCACTCTGTGCCAGGCACTTACATACATTGATAGTCCCATCTCACTGTCACAACAATCATGTAAGTAACATTTTTAATCTTCATTTTACATAGGAGAAAACAGTCTCAAGAAAGTTAAATAACTTGTTTCAGGTCACATCACCCTGAAGCTCCAGGTCAAACCCAACTACAGAGGTGAATTTCTATGAAGTTGATAAAGCTTAAGCTTCTGGGATCCTCCATTGCGTAGCCTGTAGTCATAATTTTGTATTCTTTTTCTTAAAGAAGACCCCAGAAGTAATATACACTTCAAGCTCCACAAACTTCGATCTACCCCATAAAACTCATTTATGGCAGAACCAGAATTCAAATTCAAAATTTGCCAAACTCAAAATTCTTGGCTTTCTAAAATTATTCCTCAAAACTATCAAATGGACCTCACAGCTGAAAAGTGCTCTACGCATCTTTAGTAAACGAATGAATGAAAGAATGAATGAACATATGAATGAATGGATAACAGATATGAGAAAACCAATGAGAAAAGTTACACTCTTACACACACTTTTAAGAATTTGATTATCTACATTGTTATACAAGTCATGACCACTTGAACTTTTATTCATATTGTGAGGTTGTTCTGTGTTCTCTCTGGAGATTAGTGCACTTATTTAACAGTGTTAACATCTGTTACCAGGGACAGGGATTAGAGACAGGACCTTCTCAAATATCCCAGGCCTACCAGGATTTAAAGGTGGCCCCAGAGTTGTTTGACTTGCTAAAATTATCATCTAAACTTCAGTATCCCAGGATGGCTTTATCATAATTGTATTTGTTCCCATTGTGTTGTAAGGGGGTTGTCCCAGCTGTTTTTACCTTATTAGACTGTCTAGAGACCTACTTATCTCCTGCCTCGTTACTCTTAACTAATTGAATTCTTGGGATAAAGCTTCACCTAAAACGAACTCTGGGCGTATTTCTTATCCAGTTAATTACTTTCCTGCTCATTGGTATAATTGCATGTTTTGCATGTTCTAGAGAAAGGACACCCAAATCAATAGTAAGGAGACTGAAGAGACAGGGGGACAGGTTGGGCATGAAATGCTTTACCTTATATGTAACCCATAAGCATGCAGCCCATTGCAGAAGTGAAACTCCATACAGAAGATCCTGAGGGGGCACACAGCCACTTCTCCTACAATGCATTCTCCCAATATTGCAAAAGGACATTATAGTAAAGGACATTGTAGTAAAGCAACATCCCATAAAACATATAGCCACAAATGGTAGAGTTGGAACTTAAAGTACAGTCAATTCCATGCCTTTGATTTCTACAAAAAATTGGCAGTGAAAATTTTGTCATTACTTAAAAAATATTTATCTATTTTTATTCTTTGATGTTAAATGACAATTATGTATATATAGTACATTTGTAAAATACAGAAAAGCACAAAGAAAAAAATAAAAGTTTACTGTATTATTACCCATTAATATTTTATAGCAGTGTGTTCTTCCAATATTTTCACATACACACATGTACAGAGGCACTTTTTTAGAGCAGAGTTGAGATCATATGGTCTATCTAGCCTACGACACTTTTTGAGGCATTTTTGTGCACAATACGTCTAATAGGACTAAAGAAATAAGCAGGACATTAGTCTGGGAGTAGGCTGTAAGCCAAGTCATTAATTAACACCACATTTATTCTTGTATTATAAATTGTAATCCTCCATTTATTTGAACTCAGATCTCTAATGGTTTAAAAATCAGAGTTATGTATCAATTAAAATTATTTTTCACAAGTTATATCTAAATTCAAGGTCTTTAATTTTCTTATTAACCTAAATTAAAAATATTTTCCCTTAAAAAGTTGCACTTAGTGAATAGGTTTACATCCAATCTATAACTAACCATCTTTCTTGTTACATGCACAACTAGAACCATAATAAACGTGATAATAGTTGTTTCCCAATTAGTACTATTCGTATTCATTCCGAAATCTGTTAATACACTAGAAAAATAAATAGTTATTGAATTTAGACTGGCCCAAAGCCTGTTACCTAAAACACACTATGAATGGATATTTAATCTGATATATCTAGCTATTTTTTAAATGGGCCATAATGTAGAACCTGGAATTTGAGAACCCATTGATGAGATCTGAATGATAGACTCAAGACTCTACCTTGGGCTTTTGAGTCTTCAAATTCACATTTTTAAAAAGCAGTAAATTATGATATATTCTTAATGAAGGATAATGCCAAAGATGATCACTTCACACCTTGACAACCATGTGAATTAGACACAGGTAGCTTTTTCTTTCAATATTGGTGGGAAATAGTTGCAAGGCAATATGCTCTCTCTATCATTGTTGTTTCCAGCTGTGTTTAGTCTTGTTGCTCTGAGTCCTGTTAGCAGTTCTGGTAACTGCTCCAATCAGAGACCAGTAGATATTTATAACTAGGGTTAGATAAGTTATAAGCTTACAGAAAAGCATCAACTCTATAGATGAAGTACAGTTAATTCTTTGTATCAGCCAGTTACACATCCATGTATTCAAACAACTGAGAATGGAAAGTAACACTAGTCCTGGTATGCACAGCTGATGGATATGGAGGGCTGGCTGTATAGGGAAAAGCAGTCTCCTGCTTATCTAACAAGCACATGAAAGGTATACACAATAATTTGACACACAAGATAAACTACAAATTTCATAACAGAAAGTAACTGTCATGAGAACAAATTTTAGCCTCTCCAGCTGATACAGTTTGAATATATGTCCCCACCAAATCTCATGTTGAATTTAACCCCCAGTGTTGTAGGTGGAGCCTGGTGGGAGGTGTTTGGGTCATGGGGGACAATCCCTCATGGCTTGGCGCTGTCCTTGCAATAGTGAGTGAGTTCTCATGAGATCTAGTTGTGTAAAAGGGAGTGGTACCTTCCCATCACCCCTCCTGCTCCTGCTTTCACCATGTGATGTGTAAGCTCCAACTTCAATTTCTGCATGATTGTAAGCTTCCAGAAGCCTCCTCAGAAGCCAGTGCTATGCTTCCTTGTACACTCTGCAGAACCTTGAGCCAATTAAACCTCTTTTCTTATAAATTATCCAGTCTCAGGTATTTCTTTATAGCAATGCAAGAACAACTAACACACCAGCTAAATAGCTAGACTGTGGATATTTTAATTATTTATATTTTAATTAATTCATCCTTCTACCTATACTCTAAATCTTGAAAGAAAAGACTTAGATGATTTAAATAAACTGCATATATGTGATAAGATTGCTGAAACAGTTATAAAACCATAAAATAAGGTAAGTGTATTTTATAGTTAAGGAATATAGACAGTGAATTAACATTAAATTTGACTTTGAGTATATTAACAGTCAAGGAAAAAGTAGAATCACAAAATGTCATATAGTCCTTTTTACATAACACCATAAAATATATTTGTTATTGAATATTGACTTTTTCTTAGTACAAATGGCTAAATAATTTCATGTAAGAGGCTTTAATAAAAGAAGCATAAGTGAATTTTTTCAGTAACAACTTTACAGCAATGCTCAAGGTACGCTTGGTTTTAAAAATAATAAACTACTTTTTAGAGCAGTTGTAGATTCACAGAAAAATTGAGTGGACATGCAGGGAGTTTCCACATACCCACTGACTCCAATCAAGCATACACTTGCCAACCAGCAACCAGAGACAGGATACATTTGTTACAATGATGAATCTACATTGACACATCCTTATCACACAAAGTCCACTGTTTACATCAAAGTTCATGCTTGGTGTACATTTTGCAGGTTTTGACAAAGATATAATGACATGTATCCACCACTGTAGTATCATACATAATAGTTTCACTACCCTACAAATACTCTGGGCTCTCCCTCTTCATCTCTCTTTCCCCTGTAACTACAGCAACCACTGATCTTACTATATCCATAGTTTTGTCTTTTTCAGAATGTCACCTATTTGGAATCATATAGTATATTATCTTTTCATATGGACTTCTTTCACTTAATAACCTGAATTTAGTTTTTTATTCCGTGTCTTTTCGTGGCTTGATTGCTCATTTTTGTTAACACTGAGTAATATTCCATTGTCTGGAAGTACCCTAGTTTATTTATTCATTCACCTACTGAAGGACACCTTGCTTTGGTTGCTTTGAAGTTCTGATAATTAAGAATAAAACTGCTAGGTACATCCCTTTGCAGGTTTTTGTGTAGACATTCAACTCCTTGGATAAATACCAAGGAGCAGGATCTAGGGATTGCAAAAATACTACAGTAAGACTGTGCTTAGTTTCTTAAGAAACTGTGAAACTATTTTTCAGAGTGGTTGGACCATTTTGCATTCTCAGCGGCAATAAATGAGAGTTCTTGTTGCTGCACATCCTCAGCAGCATTTGGAATTGTCAGTGTTCTGTATTTTGGCCATTCTAATAGGTGTGTAGTGGTATCTCATTGTTTTAATTTCAATTTCTCTGATGACTTATAAAATATCTTTCCATGTGTTTATTTGCTATCTGTATATCATCTTTGGTGAGGTATCTGTTAAGGTTGTTGGCCCATTTTGTTTTCTTATATTTGAGTTTTAAGCGTTCTTGGTAAATTTTGCCTCACAGTCGTTTGTCAGATATGTGTTTTGCAAATATTTTTTCCCAGTATCTTGTTTGTTTTCTCATTCTCTCGAGGCTCTGTATAGGTTTTGCTGGATTACCTGCATTTTACAAACATGAAGGTGATTCCAGTGGAAATAAAAGTTTATAACAGTGATGGAAACGTTTGTCAATTGTGACTCTTGTGGTGCTAAAATTGTTGGTGTTTGAAGGTTCAGCTTAGCCTCTTAGCGTATTAGAACTCCTTAGGTATCAAGTAGGATATAAAGGGTGAGAGCTGCTCCTGTGACCAGGGTTTCAAAGATGCATTGAGGCACAATTTCAGCTTTATTCCACTTCAGTGTCCTCCTTCACCCACGGCTGCCCTCAAAAATTTCTGTCTATCTTTGGATCTTAGCATTTTCACTATTATATCTCTAAGAGTGTTTTTCTTAATATTTATCATGTTGGACTTCGTTGTACTTCTTGGGTCTATGGATTACCGTCATCTTAATTTTGGAGAAATTCTTGGCCATTATCCCTTCAAATACTTCCTCTTTCCTCAGAAGGAGGGAGAAGACTCCCTCCTTCTCTTCTCCTCCTAAGAGTTTTGTCTTTTGCAAATATTTTCTCCCAGCCACTGGCTTGTCCTCTCATTATCTTGACTTTGTCTTTTGCAGAAGTTTTTAATTTTAATGAAATCCAAATTATCAATTACTTATTTAATGGATCATGCCTTTGGTATTGTATCACAAAAGTCATTGCCATATCCAATGTCACCTAGATTTTTCTCCTGTGTTGTCTTCTAAAAATTTTATAGTTTCATGTTTTAACTTGATTTATTATTCATTTTGAGTTAATATTGGTGTAGGATTTAATATCTGCATCTAGATCCTTTTTATTTCTGCATGTTCAGTTGTTTCAGCATTATTTGTTGAAAAGAGTATTTTTGTCCCATTTTATTCACTTGTCAAAGACTAGTTGACTATATTTCTGTGGGTCTAATTGTGGGCTTTCCATTTTGTTCTATTGATCTACTTGTCTACTGTTTCACCAACACTGCAATGTCATGATTACTGTAACTTTATAGTAGGTCTTGAAGTTAGGTAGTTTCAGTCCTCTGACTTTGTTTTTCTCCTTCAGTATTGAGTTAACTCTTCTGGGTCTTTTGACTCTCCACATAAAAGTTAGAATTAGTTTTTTGATATAAACACAAGTTACTGGGATTTGAATTGGTATTAAATTGAATCTATAAACCAAGTTTGAAAGAACTGATATCTTAACAATATTGGGTCTTCCTTTTAAGAACATGGAGCATATATTTATTCAGTTATTCTTTGATTAGGGTTCTGTAGCTTTCCTCATATACCTCTTGCAGATATTGTGTTAGACTTATAACTATTTAAATTTTGAAGGTGCTAATATAAAGAATAATAGGTTTTTAAGAATTCCAAATTCCATTTATTTATTGCTGGTATATAGGAGAATGACTGACCTTTGCGTATTGTATCCTGCAATCTTGCTGTAATCACTTTTTAGTTCCCAGAGCTTTTTTGTCGATTTTTTTTCAGATTTTTTTTATGTAGAAGACCATGTCATCAGTGAACAAAATCAGTTTAATTTTTTCCTTCCCAATCTATATGTTTTGTTTCCTTTTTATCTGATTGCATTAGCTAGGACTCCCAGTATGATATTGTAAGAGGGGACATCATTGCTTTGTTCCTGACCTTAGCAGAAAAGCTTTGAGTTTATCACCATTAAGTATGATGTTTGCTATAGGTTTTCTGCAGATATTCTTCATCAAGTTGACAAAGTTCCCTATATTCCTTTTTTTTTTTTTAACTGGAAGTTGAATATATATCCAATGCTCTTTTTTTGTTTCTATGGATAGGACCATGTGATTTTTCTTCACATTAGCTTGTTGATATGATGAATTACATTAATTGACTTTCAAATGTTAAACAAGCTTTACATACCTGAGATAAAATCTACTTGGTCATGGTCTATAATTCTTTTTATACATGGTTGGATTCAATTTGCTAATATTTTCATGAGGATTTTTGTACCTATGTTAACCAAAGATATTGATTTTTAGTTTTTGTGTAACATCTTTGGTTTTGGTATTAGCATAATGCTGAACTCATAAGTAATTTGTTTTCTTTACCTCTGGCTTCTTTTAAGATTAAAACAAATCTTTGATATATGAAAGAATTCTCAATATCAATAATCATGAGGAAAATGCAATTTAAAACCACAATGAAATAATGAAATATCATCTGACATATTTGAGAAATGTTTGTACTCATCTTTCCATGCCTGCCTTTTGTTGCTTAGCATAATATTCTCCAATTTTATCTTTATGGTTTCCTCTGTTGTACAGAAGACTTTTAGGTTGCTGTAATCCCATTTGTCTATTTTTCTTTTTGTTGCATGTACTTTTGGGGTCAAATCTAAAAAATTATTACCCAGAACAATGTCATGTCTTTTTTTGGCTGTTTTCTTCTAATAGATTTTGTTCGTGTCTTACATTTCAGTCTTTAATTCAATTGGAATTGATTTTGTACATGGTGTGAGATAAGGGTCCAATTTCATTCTTTTGCATCTAGATATTTAGTTTTTCCAAAATCATTTATTGAAGACACTGTCCTTTTCCCATTGTGCACTCTTGGCACGTTAGTCAGAAATCAATTGATCATACATATGTGGATTAATTTCCAAGCTCTCTATTCTGTTCCATTGGTTGATGTATCTATTTTTATGCCAGTATTACATTGTACTGGCATTAATTGTTTATTGCTTTGTAGAAAAGTTTGAAATTAGGTAATGTGATGTCTTTAGCTTTGTTCTTTTTGCTCCTGATTACCTTGGACATTCTGTGTTTCTATTCTATATGAATTTTTTTTCCTTTTAGTTCTTCTTTTTTTTCCTTTTATTTCTGTCTGCCTAATTTCTCTGGCAGACTTTCAATAGCATGTTAAATAGAATTAGCATCCATGGATGTTTTTATGATAAAAGGATGTTTAATTTTGTCAAATGTTTTTTCTGAATCTAATGAGAGAATCAGATAGTTAATGTGATGTTTCACAATTACGATTTGCATATATTGAACCATCCTTGTATCCCAGGGATAAATCTCACTTGAGCATGACAAATTATCATTTTAATGTGTTGTTGAATTCAGTTCACTATTATTTTTTGAGGATTTTTGCATTTGTCTTCATCAAGGTTATTGGCTTGTAATTTTGTTTTCTTGTGATATTTTTGTCTGCCTTTGGTATCAGGGTAATGATGGCCTTGTGGAAGGAGTGTGGATGTATTCCCTCCACTTTGCTTCTTTTGGAACAGTTTGTGAAGTATTAATATTAGTTCTTCTTTCAATGTTTGTTAGAATTCAATGGTGAATGCATTGAGTCCTAAGTTTTTCTTGGATGAAAGACATTTTATTACTGATTTAATCTCCTTACTTGTTATTGGCATATTCAGATTTTATGTTTCTTTATGATTCAGTCTTGGTAGATTGTATGTATCTAGAGATTTACCCATTTTTTCCAGGTTGTCCAATTTATTGGCATATATTTATTCATAATAGTCTGTTATGATCTTTTCTAAGAGGAGTTATCATGCCTTCTCATTTCTGATTTTATTTATTTGAGTCTTCCAATTTTATCTTTTCAAAAAACAACTCTTAGTTCTCTTTATCATGTATATTATTTTTCTAGTCCTTGTTTCATTCATTTCTGTACTTGTCTTTAGTTTTTTATTTCCTCTGCTAACTTTGGGCTTAGTGTGTGCTTTCTTTGTTTCCTTGAGGCTTAACATTAAGTTGTTTTATATCTTTTTTCTTTTTCTTTTTAAAAGTAGGTATTTATTGCTGTAAACTTTCTTGTAAAACTGCTTTGGCTGCATTCTATACGTTTTAAAATATTGTGTTTTCATTTTCATTTGTCTCAAGATACGTAGAAATTTTTCTTTTTATTTCTTTTTTGTCCCATTGGTTGATTAGGAGCATGATTAGGAGGTTCCTTAATTTCATGTATTTATGAGTTTCCCTAAATCTCATGTGTTATTAATATCTAGTTTCATAAAACTGTGGTCAAAAAGATACTTTATATGATTTCAATCTTCTTCTATTTGCTAAGATTTCTACTGTGGCCTAACATATAATCCATTCGAAGGATGTGTCATGTGTGGTTAAGAGAAATGCATATCCTGTTACTGATGGCGGGAATGTTGTGCATATGTCTATTAGGTCCATTTGGTCTAAAGTGTTTCCCAAGTCTCAAAAAATAATAATGTTTCTTTATTAATTTTCTGCCTGGATGATCTCTCTGTTGTTGAAAGTGGGGTACTGAAGTCCCCCTAATATTACTGTATTGTATTCTATATTTTTGTGCTCCAATGTTGCGTGTGCGTAGATTTATAATTGTTGTATCCTCTTGATAAACTGACCTCGTTATTTTTATACAATATCCCTCTTCATCTCTATTTATAGATTTTGATGTAATGTCAATTTTGTCTGATACCGGCACAGCCACCCCAGCTCTTTTTTGGTTTTCATTTGTGTGAAATATATCCCTTTACTTTCTGTCTGTTTTGTCCTTATAAGTTAGCTAAGGTTCTTATAGGCAGCATATTGATTTCTTGATTTCTTTATCCATTCAATCACTCTATCATTTTGTTAGATAATTTAATCCATTTGCAGTCAAGGTAATTATTTGATAGGTAAAGTCTGTCTACTGCCATTTTGTTAACTGTCTTCTGCTTTATTTGTAAATACTTTGTTTCTTTCTTCCTCTTTTGCTGTCTTTCTTTGTGGTTTGATGGTTTTCTGTCCTGGTGTACTTTGAACACTTTCTAATTTGTTTTGTGCTTTTAGCGTAAGTTTTTGCTTTGTGATTATCATGAGGCTTACATTAAAACATCTCATAATAGTATTTTTCAAGTTGATAACAACTTAACTTTACATACCACTGTATGATTTTATCCTGCCATGCACATTTTGATGTCAGAATTGAGATAATTTTATTATATGTATCTCTTGACACTTTATTTTAGCAATGGTTGTTGGTAATAGTTTTATATTTCAACCTTCACACTATAGATAAAACTGCTTTACACAGCACTGTTATAGACCTAGAGTAATCTTAATATAGCTCTGTCTTACTTATGCCATTAAGTTTTGTCTTTCATAAGTTTTGTTATTAGTTAGTCATATTTTCTTCTGCTAAAAGCACTTTCTTTAGCAATTTCTATAAGGCAAGCCCGGTGGTAATAAACTCCCTTAGTCTTTGTGTGTCTGGGAAAGGTTTTATTTCTCCTTCATCTATGAGCAACAGATTTGCTGGATAAGATATTCTTGTCTGGTAATTATTTTTCCTTCAGCACATCAAATATATACTCCAACACTCTCCTGGCCTGCAGGGTTTCTGTTGAGCAAACCATGGAGAGTTGTATTGGGACTTTTGGTATGTGATGTGTTTATTACCTATTGCTGCTCTCAGAATTTTTTCTTTGCCTTTGATTTTTGATAGTTTGATTATTATATGTAAATTGGTAAAATTTCTCACAGTTGAATTTGTTTGAGGGCCTCTGTACTTTCTGTACTGGGATGTTGACATCTTTCCACAGATTAAGGAAGCCACTAATTTCTTCAAATATTTTTTCTGATCCTTTTTCTCTTTCTTTTCCTTCTAGAATTTCTATTATGTGAAGTTAGGTCTCATTATGATGTCCCGTAATTCCTGTAGGCTTTCTTCAAATTCTTTCTTATTATTTTTCTTTTTGCTCCTCTGACTGTATACTTTCATATGTTGTATCTTCAAGTTCACTTTTTTTTTCAGATTTTAAGCCTTCCATTAAATATTTCTATTGAATTTTTTTTTTTTTCCAATTTAGCCTTGTGTTCTTCATGCCTAGATTTTTCATTTTTTATTATTAATATGTCTTGGTCAAACTTTTAATTTTCTTTGTGTACTGTTTTCCAAATGTTTATTTTTAAAATCTGTATATTCTTATAGTTAATTGGACTTCTTTACAAGGATTATTCAAATTATTTGCTTGTAATTTCACAGATTTCTGTTTCTTTAGGGCCCAGTCTTGGAGTTTTCTTAGTTTCTCCTTGTAATCCTGTGTCCTTGTTTTGGTGTCTGTGCACTTCTTCAGGTGTTATTGAAGCCTGGGACCTCCTATTCTACTATCTTGCTGAGGTCTGACATTACTCCCTCTCGAATTTTTTAACTCTCAGAATTGTCCACTGTGAGCCTCAAAAAATTCATCAATTAAAGTTCAGGTTTTCTTAGTCAGGTAATTTTCCTTGAGAAGATTTCTACCCCAGTTAAATTGTGATTCTATGTATCTGTTTGCCTATCTCTTTAATTTTGGGAGCTTTGCCCTGTGACCTCACTTCTCTTATAGATCTAATTTCTTTTTTCAGTTTTTTTTTTTCAACTTTTTACTTGTTATTAGGAGGGGGCAGCAACTTCTAAGGTCCTTATGTGTCAGGCCAGAAACTGGATGCCTTAAAGCTATCTTGAAATAATTTTTTTTTTTTTTTTGGCTATTGGCCCACAAGTGCAGTCTTGAATTAATCTTATTTCTAGTTAATGACATATGATTTTTTCACTCTTTCGGTCTTCAAAAATATCAAGACTATCTCATATCTCAGTGGGGATGTTTCTCACTGAGGATGCGTGTAGTTTTCTGGTGATGTAACTTATTAGAGGTCTAAAGAGCAACATAAGTAAATTTTCATAGGTAAAATTAGTCTTACGTTTCTTACTCCAGTGTTCTTTATACTGAAATATGCCTTCCCCTGAGGGTCCATTTACACTTTCCACTAGGCACCCTGGCAGGAATCGTTTTTTTTTTTTTTTTTTTTGAGACGGAGTCTCGTTCTGTCGCCCAGGCTGGAGTGCGGTGGCCGGATCTCAGCTCACTGCAAGCTCCGCCTCCCGGGTTCACCCCATTCTCCTGCCTCAGCCTCCCGAGTAGCTGGGACTACAGGCGCCGCCACCACGCCCGGCTAGTTTTTTGTATTTTTTAGTAGAGACGGGGTTTCACCGTGTTAGCCAGGATGATCTCCTGAATTCGTGATCCACCCACCTCGGCCTCCCAAAGTGCTGGGATTACAGGCGTGAGCCACCACGCCCGGCCAGGAATAGTTTTAAGAAAATCCATTTCCAAATCTTAAACTGCCAAATGTGTAGTGTCCTAGAATTGATTTGCATGACAATTTTCCAGTGGTCAGCTATGCTAGAGGCTTCCCATATATTGTCTTTAACTAATTTCCCTCTCTTAATTTTTTTCTCACTTTACAAAAGAAAGCCATAGATTTCACACAAAGGAAATCGTACATAACACCTTACCTGTGGGTGAGGGTCCAATCAAAGGGATAATTTAAATGATAGCAATGACTGGGAAATAAGTTATTTTGACAATTGTCTGGGTTCTAATTCTTTCTTCTTAATAAAATTGAATGAAGAACTACTTTAACAATTGGATTATTACCGATAAATTTTAATGAAAAATCAATTTTTGTCTTACAATTTGAAAGGAGTTCAATGAATTGAGTTTCACTGCTATAACAAAACTTTTAATTCCAAGCTACTTACATATGACAATTTATCTTGATGCATATGTCTATAATTGATCTGAATCCTGTTTCATTTAAAAAATTAATTGGTTTTTAAATTTTTTCAATTGACTTTTTTTATATTTATGGGATACAGAGTGATATTTTGATACATGTGTACAATGTGTAATGATCAAAACTAGGTTATTAGCACACCCAACACCTCAAACGTGTATTTCTTTGTGTTGGGAACATTCAAAAGCCTCTCTTAGTTTTTTGAAAATATGCAATAAATTATTTTTAGTTATAGTCACCCTACAGTGCTATAGAACCCTGGAAATTATTTCTTCTATCTAGCTGAAATTTTGTATCCATTAACCAATCTCTATTTTCCTCCCCACTTTCCCAGCCTCTAGTAACCAATATACTACTGTCTTATATGAGATCAACTATTTTAGCTTCCATACAGGAGTGAAAACATATGTGAACCCTGTTTTATTTTCAAGGAGGGTACACAAACTGAAATGAAACAAGAGCTTAATTTATTTCATTAAAAATACATTTCTAATGCCATTTTACTTATTGTCCTTAATGATTACTTATCAAAATTTGTAATAAATGTATTTTCTGTTGGTCAACATAGATGCCTGTAGAAAATGATTTAAAAATTGATGTTTATCTATGTGTGTGCATATATGCTGCCATTAAGTAGTATAGTGTAATCTAGAAAATATTTTCATAACATAAAATATATTTTACAAGAATAAGATTATATGTTGAGGGGGAATAAAAAAATCAAGATCAAAATGGAATGACATTAGATTTGTGAAAAATACCTTGTTCATATTTTCCTTTAATGAGCAATGGTGGGTATGAAATCACGGTAACAATCACATTTTATTGAAAATGTTTCAAATAGTGATCTATCAGTATTGTTTTAAAGTGTTAATTTAAAAAACAGCTTTTATATATTCTTTGAAACTGAAGTTAAAATGATGGAAAATTTTAGATGTCAACTTCAAATGTACAAGATGATTCATAGTTTTCAAAATTGTTTTAGAGTATCTAATGATAAAATGTTAGAAAGCCACTATTTTTATCTACTGTGTGTAGGTATCGTTTCTCTTACCCCGGCTTTCGATAAGAGAAAGATGGCAGGAAGTGTGAGGCCCTTTTATCTCAAGAGAACCAGCACTGCTGATATTCTGTGATTCTGACTGACAAACTGTATAATGCTTAAAATGCCCAGTCAGAGCTAGGATACGAGGCCATCGTAACTTGGTGTAAAATAAGCTAAAGTCTCCAAACAAAGCATAATCAGATCCTCCCAAGAAAAACAGAGTTTGATATATATTTTTTAAATGTCCATATGATTTTTCTTTTGTGTCCGTGGTGGGTGAAGTCCTTCTTGTTTATCTAAAACAGTCTTCTTATTCTATCGCACACCCACCTCACTCCCAAATTTTATAGTTTATTTGTTTAAGGTGCATAATATTTTCCCTTTACTACATTGTACTTTGGATACACTATTGAAATTTCTGAACTCCAATGATAAAGAAAATTTTGTGAATGCGTCTTGACTGAAAGAGCAAATAATCTTTCACGCACTCAAATTTGGAAGCAGGCAGCATTTTATTGCTCACTCACGCATTGCCCACGTGTTGCTCTATTTCTTTGGAAATCTCTCTCTCATTCCTATCCTTCCATGAAATATCTACTCTGCACAGTAGCCTGTTCTACCACAGCCAGAAAACTTTTGACCACAAAAGAGCCAGTGTGATGAAGTAGAAGAGAACTGAGTCCAGAGAAAGAAACAAAATATTTAATGAACTTTGATACTGCTGAGATAAGTGAGTATAAACAACTTTCTGCACCTCAAAAAAACCTTAGTTTTCTTACATATAAAATAAAAATTAGACTAGATGCCACTAAATTTTATTCAAGTCTTAAAAGTCTATGACTGTGAGAACATTTTAGGATGATGGATATGTTCAATTTCATGGCTATGGCCGTGGTTAGGCTACTGTATATATGATAAACATTCATGGGTGAAGTTTATTGTAATAAAGCTGACAAAAAATTACAACTTTCAAAAATAATGGTAACAGTAACATTTATTTAACATTGGATCAGCTGTTAATTTCTTTACATGTACTGTTTCATCAAATTACCTTATGTACACTAAGAATTTGATACAATATTTATCCCTATTCTTGTGGGGTATATCACTGAGACCTAAAGATGTAAGTGACTTGCCCAAAGTCACACACTTAGTGAGTGAAAATGCCAGAACTCAAATATAGTTCTCCCAATTGCAAAGTCTGTGTTTGAACAATTTCTTTACTATTAGAGAAAGAGATGGAAACAAAGTACATATACTGAGCTCTTCCTTCCCAGAGCTGTATGTGAGAAAAAGACAGAGGTGGTATTGTTTTATCTGTACAAGGATTAGTGAGGGTTTCTAGAATTATCCTGATTCCCAAAACAGGCTTACAGATTCCATATATTTCTTTGAGGGCTTAAAACCAATACTACCTCACATGGAAAACTCTAAAAGAAAAAAACAAAGGATGTGTAAAGTGAAAAAAAAAATTACAACACAGCAATTTATGGTTTTGTTGTTGATGCACATACATTTTAAGATGCACTCAACTGATTGTAAATCATCATTTGCACATAGAATCCTAAGAGAACGCTAAACCTTACCATCGACCTAACCTGGACTGTTGTCATATTCCTCTATAAATCAATACTGCAATGTGTGCTTTTGTCAGAATATGTGCTATATCATGTGATTTTTACAGAAAGAGAATCAGCAAGGTTATTTGTGACCATATTTGAAGTAGCTGTAAACAAACATGTCTAAAATAACCTACAGAAGAAGGCTTGCCTAATAAAACAGAGCTAAGAAAAGTGGCTATTGGTTTCTTCCCTTAGAATTGCTTCTAGCAGCTCATATTGTTCTCATATTTAAATGCCTTTTTAAAGAAATATAGAATTATAATATATGCATTATAATGATATATGGCACGAATTAATGCCTAAAATGACTTAAAATCAACATAAATGCTCCCTACATCGGGGGTACTGATTGGTAATATCCAGGAGGAAGCTGAACTATGTCTACGAATTAAAGATTGGTGCTGGGAGAATTTAGTCTTTCCCAAGAGAGTTATAACTGCATTTGAGGTCTAAGAGTCATACCCTCACTAATTTTGCCTGAGAAATTAGCATTGGATTTCCTTGGGTCATTGATTCTACTAATCTATGAAAAGTAGATGTTATCTGTTTCAGTCTTTGAGATCTAATTATACGTATTCTCTTGAATTAAAAGTAGTTATTTTTTGGGCAAAATTTTGTTAAATATGGCTTCATATTGGTGTTTTTAGAAGATTTAAATGGTAATATAAAAATATTTTTAGAATTATTGCAGGTTGTCTTTTCTTGGGTGGGAGGTGAGGAACCTATCAAGAATAAGTTAAGATTAATTTGCAAAATGTGCTTTAAGAAAAAAAAGCTGCTTCTCATTAAATTTTTCAAAATTTGGTGTCATCTGTGTTAAAACCACCAAGCAAGATTTGTAAAGCACACATCTATCCAAGGCTTTCTTTTGAATTGAGGCTTCTTTTTCTGTGCGGAAGTAGAATAAATTATCAATGATGATAACATTTAAATTCTAGGTTTATTTTCAAGTGTAGTTGATTTGACTTAAATGGGAATTCTGTAGCTATTTAGTAATTAGGAATGATAGTTCTCTGCAATTCATAATTAGACCCAAAACAGGTGTTTTCTTTCTTCTTTTTTTTTAAAAAAAAATTAGAAGTATTTTCAGCTTTGGCAGAAGAATACAAATGCAAATGGCTATAAGCTAATGAAAAATTTAGCAAAATGTAAAAGACAGGAAGTTTGTATTTTTGTTACATTTTTAAAAAGTATTTTCATTGAACAAATCAAAGGAATCTTCACTCCTAATTGAAGTATGCTTCATTTGAGGTTTTAATACCAACTGACTAGCTAGAAATGATAGCTTTAATGGGCATTAAAGTATAATAGTAAGAGAATAAAGATAGTTAAAACAAAATAAATGAATATAATTATGTTACCCATTATTCCAGAACAGAGAAATACACACACACACACACACACACACACACACACAAATCTGTGTGTGCAAAATCAAACTGTTCCTATTATGAACTTAACTTTAAAATAGAACAAAAGTTACATCTTATTTCACCATCATAATCGAAATAAGGATGGATCATAATTTATTTGGTACCATTAATGACCACATGAGTCTAAGAATTGTGTAATCCTAATAAGATTTTATTAATAAATGACCCATAGCTATTTTCTAATATAAAATGTCAAATTGAAAATGCTTTGGAGAGAGTAAAATTCCCAAAGTAGCATATGTTCAAAATGGTTTCCAGACCACAAAACAGAATTAAGACGAAGGTTATCACAGGCTAAACCTATCAAGAGGATTCTGCCGTCTCATTAGGGTGCACTATCTCAAACTAATAACAGCTGACTCATGAGACCATCCCCCCCAAGAATGACCACAAAAGCAAAACAGTCTGCAGCAAAAAATGTTACAAACTGAAATCTAGGTTTCCTCCTTCTTTCAAAGGAATATGAAGTAAAAGAGATTTGATTTACATAAAATAAGAAATTAGGAAACCATGACCTAAACTGGAGATACTTACTGGAACACTGTAGCAATTAGTTAGATGGTAGGTCATTCCTCCTCCTGTATTGCATCAGGATGCACACAAATAGTCTTAGAAAAGACGTATGACATCTGTTTAGAAATTTCCTTTGATGAGCGGCTTTGCTTGTTTTATGTCTTTATTAATCTAAAAGGAGTTTACTCTGATTTGGGATGCACCCTATTTTAAAGTTTCCTTTAACTTTTCCTCTTTTAGAATAAATGCAGCTCATTTGAAATATTCTGAAAATGAAGTAAAGTAGAAAAAAGAAAGAACAACATAGGATCTTTTCCCTCAGTGATGAACATTTTGGTATGCTAAGTAGCTTGAATGCCTCTGAGAAATATCTTCATATGATTACTCTGTTGGTTAAATACAGACAAGTGTGATTAAGTCTAAATCCACACATATACCATAAATGACCACAGGATTGGAGAGGGGCACAGGGGATGCCAGCACTTTGTTACCGCAAATTGAGGGGAGCACCTGTGAGCCACCCTACGTACTGCCAGGATTCTTAATTGAGGGGAAGACACAGGGACAAGAAGGCATAACTTGGACCATTATTACACCTTGTTAAATCCAGCTACATTGCTTTTCTAGGCAAGAATGCTTTCTTGGCACACTCCTTTCCAATTTCATTATATTTTCATTTTCATGTGTTTGGCATTTGGATTCTAGCTGTTTAAGTAAGGATCCTTGAGCTCCTCATAGGATTTTGCCTTCATTTTGGTTAGTAATGTGAAACACAGAGGATGTCTGAATAAAATTTCAAGTAGGTGGGAGGATGACTCAAGAACTACTCAGATTGGGTCACAGTCGTGCCATAATATCTTAAAATCCTATCATGTTAACCCATTAGGCAGAACTTTTCTTCTTCTTTCAGTTGCAGTCCTATAAAATGTCAATTATTTTGTAAGCATAAGAAAAGTAGTTGCCTAACAATTCCACTAACACTGAATATAACTCGGAAGATAAGACTCATTTCAGAACTTCAAAAAGCTGATTACTTTCAGACTGACATTAGTTGTGTGTTCCTTTGCATTAGACAGATGTCCTTCTGATAACCTCCTCGTTACTAAAAATTGAAGAGCACATTCACTAATCTGTTTATATTGGGTCTTTATCCAAGTACACACCTTAGTCAATGTCAGAATATAGAAAGAAAAACCTAATATTGATTTTGAAGCACGGAGATACTAAAAGTTTAAAAAACTTTTTAGTGGCATTTTTTCCACGTTAAGATTTAAGAAAGAAGACACCAAAGATCACTTTGATGATGTACTTGATTGGATTACTTGACTGAGCCCACAGTGTATGAATATGTTGATGAATATTCTTTTATTATAGACAAAAAGTATTATCCCCAAGACTATTCTGGAAAAGAGAATCTCCATTTTATTTTGGCTTCTAACCAAAGAATCAGCCTACTTTTAAGGAAGTTTTTCTCTTGACATTTCTGTCTTCAATGCATTAAGCTTCTATTCATATATATTTGTGTCTGTTCTTTTAACAGCCACGTCATCTAGCAATCAAGTATCTTATTTGATTTTCTTCAAATGATCTGATCTCAGATACCTTTATCCTCACAGCAGGCAATTTTTATGTAAAATACTGGTATCAACTCTAATGGATCTGATGACAGTTTTAAAACCTTTCTACATTAATGGCCTTTCCATTGTATTTGAGCATCGTGTCTCCTATATGCCGTGATAAATGTGACACTCCCATTATAATGTCCTAAGTAACCACTCTGAATGGGGTACTATCCGTTCTTCAAAACTGTAATTGCCTAATGCAATATATCATTATGACTTCCAGGGGAAAAATACCCATTTAACTTACATGAGTGTTTAGTTGCAAATGTGTGATTATGTGGTTACTTTGCTATGGGAATATATTTAGAAAAGATAGACCTTAGAATATGATAGAGTTACTAGAGTTTCATATATTGATATCTACACCAAATCTGATAGAGTTAATAGAGTTTTATGTATTGATATCTATATGAAATTTGCAAGTTTACTTTACAGGGGAAAACATGGAGCAGATCATACAGTGGTTATTAATATATTATTAAATATCCAGAACCAAATTTAAGTTTAAAAAAATCTTACTGTGCCCTGTTAGAAAATGTATACATACGGTGCCTCATGCAGCCTACTTTGGACATCGTCTCAGTCTATACTGAGTCTGTGTTTCTGCGCTTAAGTCCTCAAACTTGGCTAAGAACAAATCTAACTGTGACTTTTCTAAGTGCTGTGCTTGTTTTCAACTTTTGGTGAATATTCACATTCCTACTCTCTCAGTTTTTACTTCATATATTTTGAATTCCTGATATTAGGTGTATAAATGCTTGAGCTGTAATTTCCTGTTGATGAATTCACCTCTGTATCATTAAGTAGCATTTTTATCCCTGCTAGAATTTTTTGCTCTTAAATATACTTTCCCTGATATAATATAGCCATTCCAAATTTCTATAGATAAGTGTTAACATAGTATGACTCTTTCCATCCTTTCACTTTAGCCTTATTGGTCTTTATATATAAGTGAGTTTACATTGTAACCAGCACATAATTAAGTCTTATCTTTCTGTCCAGTCTGCCAATTTATGCCTTTTAATTAGGGTATGCAGACCACTTACATGCAACACAATGATTGGTATGGTTAGATTTATCATCTTGCTATTTGTTTTCCATTTCTCCCATCTCTCCTTTGTTGCCTCCTTTATTTAGAATTACGGAGTACCTTATAGTCCTATTTCATCTTTTCTTTTTGTCTTACTAGTAATTATAACTCTTCGTTTTGTTCTTTTAATGGTTGCTGTAGGATTCACAGTATAAATTTTTAACTTACTATAGTCTATCTCGTTACATTATAGCACCTCACCTAAAGTATTAGAAACATACTATAATCTACTTTCATTTCTTCCCACCCAATATTTATTCTAGTATTGTAGCATGTTTTTCTTATATATATGCTATAAACAGCTCTATAGTACTTTTACAATTTTCTCATTTCATGGTCAATTATCATTAAACCATTTTAAATATTAAGAAAAATACATTTATGATGTAGTTACAGTGTTTGGTGCTGTGCTGTGTGTTGCAAAAACCCATATTTCCATTTGATATCATTTTCTTTCTGCCTCAAATACTTAATTTTTATTCCTTTTTTTGTACTGCAGGTCTGCTGGTATTTAATTCTTTCACCTTTTGTATATTTTAAATAGTCTTTATTTCCTCTTCATTTTAGATATTTTCATTCAGTATATAACTGTGGGTTGACAATTTTTTCCACTATCTTCTTACCTGCATTGTTTCTGATGAGAAATTTGTTGTCATCTTTTTCTTTGGTTGCTTTTAAGATTTAAAAATCTAAAGTCACTGATTTTAAACAATTTGATTGCCATGTACATTGATTTTTTTAATGTCCCTTTTGAGTTTGCTGAGCTTCTTTGATTTGACTTTTCATCACATGTGGACAATTTTTGGTTATTTTGTTAAATATTTTCTCCTTTATTTCTCTCTTTTCCATGGGGAACTTCCAGTTATACACATAGCAAGCTGCTTCAAGTTGTTCCAGTGATCTTTGATTTTCCATTCATTATTGGGAGGAGGTGTTTTCGTCTTTTCTCTGTTTCCTTTTGGGTAGATTCTATTGCTTTTTAACATTTTCTCTCACCATATCCAATCAACGTTCTATGAATCTATAAGTTTTCTGGTTTGGCTTGTGGGAACAGGCCTATTTCTTGCTCTGTGTTAGTATGGGCACTGTTTTAATCCTTTTGGGTGGTTCTTTCCCCAGTGTCGGTTGGTTTTCTTAAACACGTGCACTAATCAGTGTTGTGCTAAATACTTGAGGAGACCCTCTGCCAACTTCTTGAGTTCTCTCTCTGAGCTATTGTCTCCATTTTTGTACATTTTTTTGTGAACTCCTATAATTGGCCTTGTTTTCCCTGGACTCTAAACTCCAGTTCCTCAATTCAGGGAGTCTGCTGAGAACTCCTGGTGTTGATTATGGGAGAGTTTGTGCAAGCAAGATGGTGGAACAGAAAACTCCACTGATTCTCACCACCCACCCCCAGCAAGGACACCAGATTAACAAGTATCTAACAGGAAAAAAAAAAAAAAAAAAGGCCAGGTGCAGTGGCTCATGCCTGTAATCCCAGCACTTTGAAAGGGTAGATCACGGGGTCAGTTCAAGACGGGTCTGGCCAACATAGTGAAACCCCGTCTCTACTAAAAATACAAAAATTAGCCGAATGTGGTGACATGCACCTGTAGTCCCAGCTACTCAGGAGGCTGAGGTGGGAGAATCGCTTGAATCTTCCCTATCCCCAGGCTGGACAGCTCATGGCTCCAAAAGAGACCCCTTCCTTCCATTTGAGGAGAGCAGAGGGAAGAGTGCACAGACTCCGTCTTTCATCTAGGATACCAACCCAGCCACAGCAGGATAGAGCACCAGTCAGAGTCCTGAGGTCCCCATTCCAGGCCCTAGCACCAAGATGGCATCTCTAGATACATTCTGGGCCATAAAGGAACCTGCTGCTTTGAAGGAAAGGAACCAGTCCTGGCTGCATTAATCACCTGCTAGCTGAAGAGCCCTTGGACCTAGAATAACCAGCACTGATACCCAGGTACTACATCAAGAGCCTTAGTGAGTCCCTGAGACTTGTGACTTCAGGTGGGACTTAGCACATAACCTGTTGTGGTGGCTCTAGGGAAAAAATTCTTCTGCTTGAGAAAAGAAAAGGAAAAAGGGACTTTGTCTTGCACATTAGGTACATTAGGTACCAGCATGACCATGGGGATAGAGCACCAAACAGGCTCTTGGTGTCCCCAATTCTAGGAGTTGACTCTTGGATGGCATTTGTGGGCCTGCGCTGGGCCGGAGGGGAACCCACTGCCCTGAAGGGTGAGTCCCAGACCAGGTAGCTGACCTAAGAGACCTTGGGCTTTAAGGGAACATTGGTGATGTCTTGGGATGGTGATGGTTATGGGGTGAGGCTCCTTTGCCTTTGGAAAGGGGAGAGAAGAGTGGGAAGAACTGTGTCTTGTGGTTTGAGTGCCAGCTCATCCGCAACACAGTAGAACACCGGGTAGACTTCTCAGCTTTTTCAGCCTAGTCCCTGACTCCTGGACAGCACTTCTGGACCTATCTGGGGCCTGGATGACCTCACTGCTCTGAAGAGGAAGAACACAGGCCTGGCTGGCTTTGCCATCTGCTGATTGTAAAACCCCAAGGCCTTGAGCAAACATAGGCAGTAACGAGGGAGTAGTTACAGCAGGCTTTGAATGAGACTCAGTGCTGTGCTGATTTAGGTCTGACCCAGTGGAGTCATAGTGGTAATGGCCACAAGGGTGCTTGTGTCACTCTACTTCCAGCTTTAGGTGGCTCAGAACAGAGACAGACACTCTGTGTGTTTGGGAGAAAGTAAGGGAAGAGAACAAGAGTCTCTGTCTGGTAATCCAGAGTTTCCTGGATCTTGTTCAGTACAATAAAGGTGTTACTCTATGAGCCTGCAAGAACCACAGCACTACTGAGCTTCAGTTGCCTCCTAAAGCAGATGCAGTTTAGATCACAACACCCAAGTCCTTTCACAAATCTGAAAAGTTCTTCCCAAGAAAGACAGCTACAAATAAGCCCAGACAGTGAAGACTACAATAAATACCCAACTCTTTAGTGCCAATACATGAAAGAACACCTACTAGCATTAACACCATCCAACAAAACATTACCTCACCAAATTAACTAAATAAGGCAGCAGGGACCAGTCCTGGAGAAGCAGAGATATGTGACCTTTCAGGCAGAATTCAAAGTAGCTGTGTTGAGGAAACTCAAAGAAATTCAAATTAACACAAAGATGGAATTCAGAATTCTATCAGATAAACTTAACAAAGAGATTGAAATAATTTAAAAAAATTCTGGAGCTGAAAAATACAATCGGCATACTGAAGAATGCATCAGAGTCTTTTAATAACAGAATTGATCAAGCAGAAAAAAGAATTAGTGAGCTTGAAGACAGGCTATTTCAAAATATACAGTCAAAGGAGACAAAAGAAAAAAGAATAAAAAACAATGAAGCACACCTACAGGTTCTAGAGAATAGCCTCAAAAAAGCAAATCTAATAGGTATTGACATTAAAGAGGAGGTGCAGAAAGAGATAGGAGAAGAAAGTTTATTCAAAGGGATAATAACAGAGAACTTCCCAAGCTTAGAAAAAGATATCAATATCCAAGCACAAGAAGGTTATAGAACACCAAGCAGACTTAACTCAAAGAAGACTACCTCAAGGCATTTAATAACCCAACTCCCAAAATTCAAGGATAAAGAATGGATTCTAAAAGCAACAAGAGAAAAGAAACAAATAACATACAATGGAGCTTCACTTCATCTGGCAGCCAGCTTTTCAGTGGAATCCTTACAGGCCACAGGAGAGTGGCATCAAGTATTTAAGTTACTGAAGAAAAATAGTTTTACCCTAAAATAGTATATCTGGTGAAAATATCCTTCAAACATGTAGGAGAAATAAAGACTTTCCCAGACAAACAAAGACTGAGGGATTTCATATACCAGACTTATCCTACAAGTAAATGCAAAAGGTGCTACTTCAATCAGAAATAAAAGGATTTTAGTGAGCAGAAATAATCACCTGAAGGTACAAAACACACTGGTCATAGTAAGTACACAGCAAAACACAAAATAGTATAACACTATAACTGTGATGTGTAAACCGTTCTTATCCTAAGTGGAAAGATTAAATGATGAACCAATCAATAATAATAACTACAACAACTTTTCAAGATGTAAGATATAATAGCAACAACTAGTTTAAAAAGTTACAAAATGAGGAACAAAGTTAAGATGTAGAGTTTTTATTTATTTTTGTTTATTCTAATAGTGTTAACTTGTTATCAGGATAAAATAATGTATTATAGTATTTACAAGCCTCAAGGTAATCTCAAACTAAAAACTGTACAATGAATACAGAAAAAAATAAAAATCAAGAACCTAATGCATATACCTAGAGAAAATCACCTCCAATAGAGGAAGATAGGAAGGAAAGAAGGAGGAAGAGGAGACCACAAAACAACCAGAAAACAAATCCGTACTTATCAATAATAACATTAAATGTAAATAGACTATCCAATTAAAAGACATAAAGTGGCTAGAAAGATGAAAAACAAAATACGCTAATCTGTTGCCTACAAGCAACACACTTCATCTATAAAGACACACACAGACTGAAAATAAAAGAATGGAAACAAGATATTCCATGCCAATGGAAACCAAAAGAGAGCAGGAGTCACTATACTTATATCAGACAAAATACATTTCAAGAAAAAAACTATAAGAAGAGACAAAGAAGGTCACTATATAATGATAAAGGGGTCAATTCAGCAAGAGGATATAAGAATCATACAAATATATGCACCCAACACTGGAGCACTGAGATACACACACACACACACACACACACATATACACACACACAAACACACACACATATATATGAAATATTATCAATGAGTTAAAGTGACAGATAGGCCCCAATATTATAATAGCTGGAGACTTCAACACCCCACTTTCAGCATTGAATGGATCTTCCAAACAGAAAATCAACAAAGAAACATCAGACTTAATCTACTCTATAGACCAAATGGATTAAATATATATTTACAGAACATTTCATCCAAGAGCTACAGAATATACATTCTTTTCCTCAGCCCATGGATTATTCTCAAGGATAGACCATAGGTTATGTTATAAAATAAGTCTCAAAACGTTCAAAAAGTTGAAATGAAATTAAGAAACTTCTCTGACCACAATGAAATAAAACTAGAAATTAATAACAAGCAGAAGTGTGAAAAATATGCAAATACAAAAAAGTTAAACAATATTCTCCTAAATGACCACTGAGTCAAAAAAATTAAGAAGAAAATTGAAAAGTTTCTTAAAACCAAGGATATTAAAAACACAACATACCAAAATTCATGAGATACAGCAAAAGTAGTAATAAGAAGAAAGCTTGTAAGTGCCTACACCAAAAAAGGAGGAAAAATTCCAAATGAAAATCTCAAAATGAATCTTACATAACTAGAAAAGCAAGAGCAAACCCAAAATTAGTAGAAGAAAAGAAAACAATCAAATTCAGCGCAGAAATAAATGAAATTGAAATTAAAAAATACAAAAGATGAATGAAACCAAAAGTTGCATTTTTGACAAGTTAAACAAAATTGACAAACCTTTAGCCAGACTAAGAAAAAAAGAGAAAATCCAAATAATCAAAATCAGAAATGAAAAAGGAAACATCCTGGTACTCAATGGTTTCACTGCTGAACTGTACCAAACATTTAAAGAACTAATAGCAATCCTATCCAAACTATTCTGAAAAATCAAGGAGGAGGAAATACCTCCAAACTCATTCTTCAAGGCCAGTATTACCCTAATACCAAAAGCAAAGACAAATCAAAAAGCGAAAATTATGAGTCAGTATCTTTGATGAATATCAATCCAAAAACCCTCAATGAAATACTAGGAAATTGAATGCAACAATACATTAGGAAGCTTATTCATTGTGAACAAGTGGGATTTCTCCCTGGGATGCAAGGATGGTTCATAATACACAAATCAATCAATGTGATACATCATATCTACAGAATGAAGGATGAAAACCCTATGATAATTTCAACTGATCCTGAAAAATATTGTATAAAATTCAATATCCCTTCATGATTAAAAAAAAAAAAACTCAAAAACTGAGGATAGGAGGAACATACCTCAACATAATAAAAGCCACATATGACAGACCCACAGCTAGTATTACACTAATGGGGAAAAGCTTAAAGCCTTTTCTCTAAGATCTGGAACCCAACAAGAATGTCACTATTATTGAAAGACCTAGATAGAGCAATCAGACAAGAGAAAAATAAAGAAGACATCCAAATTGGAAAGGAAGATGTTAAGTTATCTTTGTTTGCAGATGATAAGACTGTATATTTGGAAAAACCTAAAGAACTCCACAAGAAAACTACTAGAACTGATAAACAAACTCAGGAAAGTTGCAAGATACAAAGTCGACATACAAAAATCAATAACATTTCTATATGCCAACAGATAACAATCTGAAAAAATAATAAAATATAACCTCAGTTATAATAGCCACACATAAAATTAAATATCTAGGAATTAATCAAAGAAGTTAAAGATCTCTATAATGAAAAAAGTAAGACACTGATGAAAGAAACAGAAGAGGACACACACAAAAAAAGGAAAAATATTCTATGTTCATGGATTGGAAGAATAAAAGGGAAGAATATTTTATATTCATGGATTGGAAGAATCAATATTGTTAAAATAGCCATACTACCCAAAGCAACCTACAGACTAAATGCAATCTGTATCAAAATACCAATGCCATTTTTTAGAGGAATACAAAAAACAATCCTAGAATTTATATGGAACCATGAAAGACCCAGTATAGGCAAAGCTATCCTAAGTAAAAAAAACTGGTGGGATCACATTGCCTGACTTCAAATTATACTGTAGAGCTATAGTACTCCAAAACAGCATGGTACTAGCATAAAAACAGACACATAGACTAACAAAACAGAATAGAGAACCGAGAAGCAAATCCACATGCCTATAGTGAACTCATTTTTGACAAAGGTGCCAAGCACATACACTCAGGAAAAGACAGTCTCTTCAATAAATGGTGTTGAGAAAACTGGATATCCATAGGCAGAAGAATGAAACTAGACCCCTATCTCTCACCATATACAAAAACCAAATCAAAATAGATTACCTACTTAAATCTAAGACCTCAAACTATGAAAACTCAAACTACTATGAGAAAACATTGGGGAAATCAGGACATTGGTCTGAGCAAAAATTTCTTGAGCAATATCCGACAAGCACAGGCAACCAAAGCAAACGTGGACAAGTGGGATCACATCAAGTTAAAAAGCTTATGCACAGCAAAGGAAACAAGCAACAAAATGAAAAGACAACAAACAGAATGGGAGAAAATATTTTCAAACTACCTATCTGAAAAGCGATTAAACACCAGAATATATGAGATGCTCAACTTTCCTATAGAGTTCCTACAACTCTATAGGGAAAAAACCTGGTAATCTAATTTAAAATATGGGCAAAACATTTGAATAGACATTTCTCAAAAGAAGACATACAAATGACAAATAGGCATATGAAAAGGTACTCAATGTCATTGATCATCAGAGAAAAGCAAGTCAAAACTACAATGAAATATCATCTCACCCCAGTTAAAATGGCTTATATCCAAAAGACAGGCAATAACAAATGCTGGCAAGGATGTGGAGAAAACAAAACACTGTACACTGTTGGTGGGGATGTAAATTAGTACAACCACTATCAAGAACAATTTGGAGGTTCCTCAGTAAACTAAAAATTGAGCTACCATATGATCTAGCAATCCCGTTGCTGGAGATATACCCAAAATAAAGGAAATCCGTATATTGAGGCAATATCTGCACTTCTGTGTTTGTTGCAGCAGTGTTTACAATAGCCAAGATTTGGAAGCAACCTAAATGTGCATTCAATGGATAAAGAAATTGTGGTACATATATACAATCAAGTACTATTCAGCCATAAAAAATATGAGTTTCTGTCATTTGCAACAACATTGATGGAACTGAAAATCATTATGTTAAGGAAAATAAGCCAGGCATAGAAAGTCAGACATCACATGTTTTCATTTATTTGTGGGATTGAAGCATCAAAACAATTCAACTTATTGACATAGAGAGTAGAATCATGGTTACTCCAGGCTGGGAAGTGTAGTGGTGGGTTGAGGGGCTGGGGCTGGAGATGGTTAATCAGTACAAAAAATGGTTAGAAAGAATGAATAAGACCTATTATTTGATAGCACAATAGTGTGACTACAGTCAATAATAACTTAATTGCACACATTAAAATAAATAGTAATTGGATTGTTTGTAACTCAAAGCATAAGTGCTTGAGGGGATGGATACCTTATTCTTCACGATTTGCTTATTTGACATTGCAACCCTGTATCAAACTATTTGATGTACTGCATAAATGCATACACATACTATGTAGCCATAAAATTTTAAAAGAATAAAAAGTAAAAATAAAAAAGACTCCTGGTGTTCTCCTTCCCTGTGCAAAATCCTGAAAACTTTAGCATGACTATAATATAGAGAAATTATAAAGTACATCTTGTTGTTTCCTTTGTTGTCTGATATTCAGTGTCTTGAAAACTATTTTCATATATTTTGACTGCTTCATTTTTTATTGTTTAAGGCAGCGGAAAAATTTCATTCTTGTGATTTCAGGTTGGCCCTCTAATACTAAGCCTTATTTTCACACTTAACTGCTTGACATTTTTATTAGATTCCTAAATAATTTGCACCTTATGTAATGGAGTCAGAACAATTGTTTAGACATGTAGAGCATCCTCTTGGATCAGTTTAAATGTCTTGTTTAAGCTTAAATTTCCCACCAGGGTTAAAACCACAGCTATAGCTCAGCATCTGGGCCCAAGCTGCTGACGTGTGCCTTAGACCAATAGACTACTAACTTAATGAAACGACTGCCTCTACTCACACTTAAAAAGTGAATCTGTACCTCAAGTCCCAGGTGCTACAGTAGTTTTACAAGATCTCAAGACTAGGATCCTAGCTCTGAAGCTTGTCCAATCATCTGGGCCTGGATCCCAATGCCACTGCAGCTACCTGTGAGCTATTTTAGACCCGACACCAAAAGAGATCTCTTCAGCTAAGACTCCTCACTGAGGAAAAAAAACGCACAGGAGAATCCCTGAAGCCCTTGCCCTTAAAAACTACACAGCCAACATCGCTGTCAAAAGCTCCTGCAGCCTAGACTAGTGAGGCATTTGCAGTCATTGTTGACATTAATCACAACTAAAGAAGTTGCATGGGAGACTATATCACTGTGCCCTCATGGAAATAGAATTATCACACCCTGCCCCACCAACACCTTCAAGTCTATGTGCAGGTGTTACTCTTGCCTTATGAAAACACACTGTAAAGTTTGGAAGAGGTGACTACAACACCAGATGCACTGGCATCAATTCAAGGACACAAGAAACATGAAAAAGCAATGAAACATGACACCAACCGGAGAAAAACAATAATTCTCTAGTAACTGAGCATAAAGAAATGAACATTTATGAATTGCATGAAAAGGAATTGAAATTAATGATCTTAAGGAAATTCAGTTAGGTACAAGAGAATACAAGTAGACAATTCAAATAAATCAGAAAAACGATTTGTAATTTAAATGAGAGATTCAACAAAGAGAGAGATATAATAAGATAAAACTAAACAGAAATCTTAGAGCCAAAAAATTTAACCAAGGCAATAAAAATGGAATAGAGAACTTTAACAGCAGAATAGATCAAACAGAAGAAATAATCTTTCAACTTGAAGACACGTCTTTTGAAATACATATGAGGAAAAAGAGAAAAAAGAATAAAAAGGAGTGAAGACAGACTACAGGACTTATGAGACACCATCAAGCAAACAAATACTCATGTTATGGGAGTTTCACAGAGAGAATAGATGGTGAAAAGGACAGAAAATTTATTTAATGAAATAATTGCTAAAATTTTCCAAGTCTTGGGAGAGATCTGGACATTCAGACGCATGAAGATGGAAGATCTCCAAACAGATAGAGGTAACAGATAGTCTCTTCAAGGCACATTATGGTAAAACTGTCAAAAGTCAAAGATGACGGGAGAATTGTAAAATCAGCAAGAGAAAAGCAACAACTCACACATAAGTGCCCTTAGACAATGAGATTTCTCAGGAGAAACTTTGTGGGCCAGGAGAAAATCAGATGATATATTCAAAGTGATGAAAAAAAATTCCACAAACCAAGAATACTATGTCCAGCAAAGCCATCCTTCAGTAATAAAAGAGAAGTAAAGTCTTCTCCAACAAGCAAAAGCTGAATGAATTCACCACTAGACATGCTCTGCCAGAAATGCTTAAATAAGTGCTTCAAACAGAAAAAAAAGATGATAATTACAGATGGACCTCCAACTTATGATGATTTGACTTACTGTTTTTTACTTTATGATGGTGTGAAACTATTACAATCCCAACATACTTTGAATTTTGAACTTTTCCTGGGCTAGTGATACATAGTACATGGGATATTCCATATTTTATTATAAAAATATCCTTTTTAGAAATAATGTTGCCTAACTATAGGCTAACATTAAGTGTTATAAGCACTTATAAGCACTTTAAGGTAGGTTAGGCTAAGCTATGATGTTGGGTAGGTTAGGTGTATTAAATGCATTTCCTACTTACAGGATTTTCAGCTTAAAATGGGTTAACTGGGTTGTAGCACCATTGTAAGTCATGGAGCATTTGTACTACAATGAATCTATATAAAAGTAATACATTCATTGGTAGAGGTAAATACATAGTCAAATGCTGAATACTCCAATATTGTAATGACAGTATGTAAATCATACCTATCTCTAATATGAAGCTTTTTGTTAAGCCTCACTGTTGGCACAAAACAAACAAAAAAAAAACCCCTGACAGCAGATATACAAATTATTAAGAAAAGGGAATTAAAGCTAAGGACTACAAAAAATTATCAAATCACAAATGAAGATGATAAGAGAGGAAGAAAGGAACAAAGGAGATGCAAAACAATCAGAAATAAACAAAAAGGCTGTGGTGAGTTGTTACCTATCAATTATAACCTTGAATATAAATGAGTGAAATTCTCCAAGCAAAAGACAAAGTGACTGAATGGATTAAAAAACAATATTTAACTACATGCTGCCTACAAGAGATCCATTTAAGCTTTAAGGACACACATATGTTGAAAGAAAAAGAAGGAGGAAGATATTCCATGTAAATAATAATCAAAAGAGATCAGAGGTGACAATACTTATATATCTGATAAAACAGACTTCAAGTCAAAATCTGTTGCAAGAGACAAAGAAGATAATTATTTATTGATAAATGGATGAATTTATCAAGAGGATATAACAATGGTAAATACATATGCACTCAACACTGAAGCATCTAAATATATAAAGTAAATATTATTAGACATGAACAAAGAAATAGGTACCAACACAGTAAGAGCAGGAGAATACAATACACGTTCAAAAATAGATAGATCAACCAGACAGCAAATCAACATGGAAATACTAGATATGAACAGAACTTTAACCTAAATGGAACTAACAAACATGTATAAAACTCTCCAATGTACATCAGCAGAATATACATTCTTCTCTAGTGCACATGGAACATTCTTCAGGACAGACCATATGTTAGGCCACAAAACAAGTCTTAACAAATTTAAGATTGAAATCATACCTAGTATTGTTTCCAACCACAATGATATGAAACTAGAAATTGATAATAGGAGGAATCTTGAAAAATTTATAAGTATATGGAAATTAAACAACATGCTTCTGAACTATCAATGGGTCAAATAAGGATTCATAAGAAAAAATTTAAAATATCTTGAGCCAATGATGGAAACACAATATATCAAAACGTATGGAATGCAATCAAAGTAGTTCTAAAGGAAAAAATTTATAAAAATAAATGTCTCATTAAAAAAAGACTAACACTAAATAAATAGCCTAACATTATGTCCCAAAAAGCTAGAATAAGAAAAATAAAATGAGACCAAATTTAGCAGATTAAAGAACAGAAATAATCAGAGAATAGGAAAAAAACAGAAAAAAATGAATAAAACTAGAATTTTTTTGACAAAATAAACAAATTGACATATGTCTAGCTAGACTGAGAGAAAAAGACAGATCACTCAAAAAATAAAATAAGAAGTGAAAGTGGACACACTACAACAGATGCCTCTGAAATTTAAAAAAAAAATAAGGGACTATTATGAACATTAATATGCCAACAAATTGGATAACTTGGAGAAAATGAATAAATTTTTAGAAAAATTTAGCCTACCAAGATTGAATCAAGAAGAAATAGAAATCTTGAACAGACTGATAAGAAATAAAAGAAATTAGAAATAATTAAAAATGTTCCAACAAAGAAAATATCAGAACCAGATGGCTTGGACGAATTCAGGCTGAATTCTACCAACCATTCAAATAATTATTACCAATACTTCTTGAATGTTTTCAAAATATAGAGGTAAAGAAAATACTTCCAAACACATTTTATAGGGCCAGCATCACTTTGATAATAACACTGGACAAATAAATCACAAGGAAAAAAAAAACAAATAAATATTGATGCAAAATTTCTCAATAAAATATTAGCAAACCAAATTCAACAACACTTCAAAAGATTATATACCACGGGCAAGTGTATATATCCCTGGCATGTAAGTCTGGATTAAAATACACATATCAGACATGTGATATCTCATAATGAAATGAAAAATGAAAACAATATAATTATCTCAATTGATGTAGAAAAATATTTAACAAGGTACAGCATTTTTTCTTGATAGAGATCTCTTAACAATTTAGGTATAGAATGAAATTTCCTCAACATAAGAAGGGCCATTTATAAATAACCCATAGCTAATGTGATGATCAATGGAGAAAAACTGAAGACCTTCCTGCTAAGATCCAGTACAAGGCAAGGATATGCACTGTCACCACTTCTGTTCAACAAAATATTGGAAGTATTATTATTATTACTATTATTTTATTTTTTTGAGACTGAGTCTTGCTTTATCTCCCGGGCTGGAGTGCAGTGGTGCCATCTTGGCTCACCGCAACTTCTACCTCCTGGGTTCAAGCGATTCTCATGCCTCAGCCTCCCAAGTAGCTGGAATTACAGGCACCCACCACCATTCCTGGCTAATTTTTGTATTGTTAGTAGAAACAGGGTTTCACCATGTTGGCCAAGCTGGTCTCGAACTCCTGACCTCAAGTGATCCGCCTGCCTTGACCTCCCAAAGTGCTGGGATTACAGGCGTGAGCCATTGCACCCAGGAGCTTGGTCACTGTTGGTTTATACCGAGCTACCGATTTGTGTATATTAATTTTGTATCCTGAAACTTTGCTGAATTCGTTTATCAGTTCTAGGAGCTTTTTGGATGAGTTTGTAGGGTATTTTATGAATATGTCATCAGCAAACAGTTACTGTGTGATTTCGTCTTTACTGATTTGGATGGTCCTTTATTTCTTTTTCTTGCCTGATTGCTCCGTTAGAACTTCCAGTACTATGTTGAACAGAAGTGATGAAAGTGGGCATCTTTGTCTTGTTCCAGTTCTTAGGGGAAATGCTTTCAACTTTTTCCCATTCAGTATAATGTTGGCTGTGAGTTTGTCATAGATGGTTTTTACTACCTTAAGGTATGCCCGTTCTATGCCAATTTTGTTGAGGGTTTTAATCAAAGGCATGTTGTATTTTTTCAAATGCTTTTTCTGCATCTATTAAGACGATTATGTGATTTTTGTGATTAATTCTGTTTATATGGTGTATCTATTATGTTTATTGACTTGCATATGTTAAACCATCCCTGAATCCCAGGTATGAAACCCACGATTATCTTTCTGATATGCAGTTGGATTTAATTCACTAGTGTTTTGTTGAGGATTATTGCATCCATGTTCACTAGGGATATTTGTGGTTTTCTTTTTGTGTTTATCTTTCTTGGTTTTGGTATAAGGGTGATGCTGGTTTTAGAGAATGATT